>NW_009602292.1:0-20461 GCF_000690535.1 Cariama cristata
TTTGGAGTGGGCGAACGTCAAGCGCCATATCTGGCCGCTTTGAAATAATTGTATAGAGATTTGGGGATTTTTTTTCATAATCACTTTTACACCCATGGTGAAGAAAAAAGCGTCCTCCGAGATCCTGACGGAGGGAGCAAGTGTTCACCTGTCACTAACGACCGCACCGGGGGTTTGATTAACCTGTGCTCTCTCGGATAGAACCGACACCCCGCCCGCCAGGGACGACAGAACGCCTCAGTTCCTTCTCTCGGTTCAGGAGGTCTGTCACCCCGCACCGCTGCAGGCTAGGACCAGTGAGGAACTACCGTCACTTGTTATTTTGTACTTGGAAGAAAACCCAAATAGCATGAGTGTTCAGTTACATCAGCAAAGACCATTTCTTCTACATTTTTCTTCTTACAATGTTCTGGCTTGTCTTAGATGTAACATTTCCCTGTTTACCAGGTGCAAGACTGGGGTAAAACTAATCCACTTGCCTGCTTCCAGCTGCAAAAACAAGCCAAGAAATGCAAGGCAAATGAAACTTCCAACAATTGCCAGTTTTGCTACACATGTTGCAGTCTCTTGACAACCGTATAGGTCAAGCCAAGACCGCAAGAAATGAATCAAGATGAAGGCGAGTTAAGTGTAGATGCCACAGCTGCTACAGCTTCAGAAAAGGAAGAGATTTCAACCCATTCTACTAAGTCTAACTGTTGTCTTACCACACATGGCATTAAAATGGAAATATGTAACAAGTTACACTGTTCAAACATTCCAAGGTGAAATGAAGACCCGCCAATAAAAAGAAGACTGTATGTGGAACCTGGAAGAGGTGAAAAATCCAGAAGCTGTAAGGCATAAGGAGATTAATATGCTTGATCTAAATGGCTCTGAATCTTTGAATTTAAGTCTTCACAAGAACTTCCACCTGAGAAAGACACCACTCCCAAGGATACTTCAAACCCTACTTTGAAGAATACAAAAGCCATTATCTCTGAGAAGATGTTCAATGCTACTTCAGCTGAGGTTGCCTCGTGTAGTCACGATGCTAAAACACAGAGCAGAAGGGTGAAAAAGGAGCTGACATCATGAATGATAAGGTGAGGGGACATAAAAATAGAAATTAATGAATCGTTGTTTATCTCAAGCCATACAAAGTTCTCACTGGTGCAGGAAGATCCCGAGCACTTATACTGGCATTGTGCTCTTGTATCACGCAAAAGTATTGCAACTGTTTTTAATCTCGCTGCTTTTAAAAGGAAGAGTTGTCATGCCTGTATGCAGATTCCACATACAAACCAAACTCAATATACAAAACATGATGACATCCGGGGGTCTTTAACCGATAACAGGTATGGTGAGGTCAAGGAAGGAAACAAATAAAAAATGCAGGAAGTTCCACTGCCTTCTGGATTACCGTCCTTAACAGTCAGCCACATTCTTGCGGGAGCTGCAGTGCTGTCTAGAGTGACCTAACATTTCCATACTGGAATTTCATGCTTTTTTAAAAGCTTGTTAGACTATGAGAAAAAAAATTAAATTTCCTTATGAGTAGTGTGGATATTTGTAGTTTTTGTAGATGCTATTAGAATGCTAAGCTGATGAATGCCAATTACTTTCACACAGGTTTAGTTTCTTCCTGACCATAAGAGAGATTCCTTGGAGCCTTAAATAGCTTATTCTGGAGACGAAGTGTAACCTTTTCATTTAGATTCACTCTGAATGACTACAGTAACCTAGCACAGTAATTAAGTATTTGATGCTGCTGAGCACTGAAGCAATGCCTAACTTTAGGAACATTCCTAAATCCATGCGTACTCCACAAGGCATTTAATATTCTTAACTTCAACAGTGCTAAATCCTATTGAGCTTCACAGTCAAACATTTGCATACATTCCTTGCTAATTTGGCACTTAAAAGAAGTGGAAATGACCTGGAAAGCAGACAGTGGTGGGACTGACAGTTATTTACAATTTTTTTTTTTCACTCATTGTAAGTGAATTAATTTTAAAAATCCTGTTAATGTGTTCTTTGCTTGTTTCTGTTTAATATGTATTCTGTGCATTCTGATACTCACTTGTTTCATCTCATACTAAACGACAGACTTTCAGATCAAGTTCTCGTTTGCTTTTGTGTTAAACAAAAAACCAAAGTAAAATAGCAGTCTTTCCATAGATACACAGGTAACTGCAATTCAATTCAGCATTCAGGACAGAGATTCATTGCAACGTACCCATCACCTCTTTTGATGCTTTGATAAAAATTTGGAATAGAGAAAGATAATACCAGTGCAAGGCTCCCAATAGCATATGGTTTCCACTTTAAAACAGATGGAGGAATTCAATGTCTTTGTACATTTATTTTCTTACTAATAAACATGTGCATAAATGTAGTTTGTTGTAGTTTTCTGGCATCGATTTGTTAATTGTGTTCACCTTCAGGTATCTCAACATCAGAGCTAAAGAATTATCATCTTCTCGAGGCATAGTTTCAATAAAATAGGTGATGCATATTCTATGCATCTAAATAATTATGTGTTTATTCCACTGAAAAATGGAAGGATGACATGGCTTCATCTCTTCACCCAATACTCACGTGAAACAACCTCTAGAGAACACAGGAGCTGAGTGCTAGCGTTAAATAACAGCTCCAAGCAGTTTGCTTTGTCTCCTAATACAAATTTTCCTGGGAATTGCTTAGGGAAATCTGCAAAGCTTTTAGAACACTAATTTATATAGAAAGTATGTTACAATTCTTTAAGAAGCATATCTTTTAGCGGAGTGGCCTATCAGCTTGAGGTGCAGAGTATGAGAGTCGTCGCACTGGAGGTTAGAAGAGGGCCACCATTTTTCTGGCAGCAAATTTGATTTTTTCAAGTGACAGTACCTCTGTATTGGAGAGAGGAGTGCCACCTACTGAACATCAAACACAGTAAGCACCTACGCCAGAAACAGCAGAAAGCTGCTGACAGGATTACTGTCTTCTCCATTTCTTCACTCTTCCTGAAGAAGAAAAGCTAAACATTTCATTCTGAAATGGCAGTAATTTTTTGTACCTGTTTGGTATTTTGCTGCCAGTCAAGAGGGAAAGTTAAAGAACCTATTAAAAAGTTACAAAGATCTACTAAAAATCAGGTCGTTATAGTTGATACTATGTTCTATATGCATATTTTCTCTCTTTCAATACCCTGGATATCTGAGAATCTCAGCCAATGACTATCTGGAGTCAAGCTCTATCTTGGCTGTTAATTTCCAGGAAACATAGGGGGTTTTCTTGCAGTAACTTGTCATAACTGCTATTCAGTTATGGTGTGACCATTACACAAGTGCAGTATCATTCTGACAGAACAGAGACACCCTCTAACATACCATTTTCTGCCCTTCTTTCTACCCTTCCTCCATGATAATATATTTTCTAATCCCGTTTCTCATATTTAGATATGAAATGCAAGCTTAATTTCTGCCCTTCTTTCTACCCTTCCCCCATGATAATATATTTTCTAATCCCATTTCTCATATTTAGATATGAAATGCAAGCTCTGCAAAAGAAGCATCCTTCACAAAAAGGCCCAAGATAAATAAACCCATATATGCTTGTTTCAGCCCCGTTTTCCACTAAATAGAAAATTAACACATGTATGTATCTGTGAAGCTAGTAACATTTTCCAAAGTCTAGAAGGCGAGAAGATGGTCTCTCATTCAAACAACTGAAAATACCGCTGCTTCAGTGAGAAAACTGAAAAATGAGCTGCATTACCAATTAACAGGAAGTAAGGCCAAACATGTTCGTTACAGTAATCATAAGTTGCAGCCATTGCAGACAGGTAGTAAATTCTATAGGACTACAGAAAAAAAATGTTTAAAGTTGCAGGGAAAACGATAAACTTTATTTCCACGGTTTCCAGTGTTTCATGACAGACAAGATTTTTGCTGAGGTTTTCGGACCTGTCAAATCAGACAGATTAGACAGAGGTTTTACTACAACCTGATACCAGATAATATTTCTAAGAACCACAGTACAAGACCTGTAGCAGAGGACCAGAAAAGCTGCTAACTAAAGGCCTAGAACATAAAGAAATGAATACACAACACGTAAGCCATCATAACCTTAATCAAGTTTTGTGCCCTTGAGTACACTGGGTTCTTCTAGCACAGGAAACAGCAGCTTCTTGTTTACGTGTAAATTCTCTCCAGAATAAAGCCATTCCCGTTCAAGGAAAGGAAAAAACTTAAGGGCTTGATCAGCTAGAAGTGCTTCCTGTATTCAAGGTGCCAAAACAAAACAAGCAAAAAGGGAATTGTTGACAACAATGTAAAAAAACAATGATGGAACACCTGAAAGTTAAATCAACACTTTTCCCCTTTTGTTTTAGGTCCAAACTTCCAAAGGACTGATTCCAGAGGACTCACTGTCAAATCCTGGAGCCAGAAAGAAAACCTGCCTCTAATTCCATTGTTTTGACGGAAAACAATCAGCTTGCCAGCATGTAATTTCTTTAAGTGAAGGAAATTCAGGAACTAAACACAAACCGGTCAGGGATGCTTTCACAGCCAGCAGAAGAAAAAAGTGAATTCTCAGCAATAGCAAAGAAAGTTGTTCAAAAATACATGAGGCTTCCCTGATCTCTAAACAGCCATTTTCTTCTCAATCAAGAGTTAAAGTTTGTCCTGCGTTTTAGACTGTCTACCATTTGTGAAAGTTTCATGAGGATCAGTCAGTCTAAGTATCTGACACTTGTCCATGGGCAAATCTGTTCTGAATAATGAAAAGCCTGAAATAATAGCCTAAACTAAGCAGAATCATCTCTATGATAGGAATAGGACTATTATTCCTAAAAGGACAGTCAGTGTCTTATACATTTGACCTTTTCATAATTTTAAATACTCTGAACAGGAATTTAGTTTCTAGATACTTACAGCATACTCCCCTCTGCAAATACCTTCCATATTTTGCTACCACTAGGGCTGAATGCTGCCTCGTGCAAGTACCTCAGAGTACAATGGAACCGAAAACAGCAGCCTGCTGTACATCAGAGAATGCTTCATTCATGACTATAGCTGACATAATAACACAGACGAACTTTCAGTCAAGGAGCATCTGCTTGTTCCCCTCCTCTGAATTATATATACAAAATACACAGGTAACAGTTGAAATCAACATTTTATATCCTCAAACTAACAGAAAACGGTGGGATCATTACTAAGCATGGGAAGTTTGAGATGGAGCCACACTAGTGTGGCCAGCCTGGATGTTGCTGCTCTGAAGAATCCAGCCTTGCCTGTACACATCAGATTCCACACAAGAGTCTACGCATGAGTTCACTTAGAGCAGAAAACCTGTCACATGGATTTGTTTCAGGTTTATGAAATGTAGCATCTTGACGTTCTGATTACATTTGTGTTGTGAGTTTCAACTTCCTAGGATTCACTGAGAAATGGAACTAAACAGGAAAACTTTTGCTGCCTCCAGAGACTGAGGACTGACACTGTAAGACAGTTTTAATTTACAGAATCTCTCCCAATTCCAAAGACACCTAGCTTTCAAAGAGTAAGGTGTTAAGGAGCAATGGGTGGTACTTGCCAATAGGCAGTGAATACCCCAGCCATGCCTCTGTAGGCACGAGACCACAGCCATTAAAACAGAAGGCAAAAATCGATTGAAGTTAACTTTATTCCAAAATATGTATAATTTACAGGACTAAATAAGTGCTTCATTTGTGAACAAAACATTTCAATACTTGTGAATAACTTACTAGTAGCTTTGTGTAACACTTCAGTTTCCAACAGAGGGAAATATGAAACAGTATTTTGGCACAAGGTTTTCTCTGCATGCATTAATATACTTAAAAGTTTCACAATTACTAGGACAACATTCCTTCTTTGGGCTTGTCACTTGTAAAACAGGTCTAAGAAATGAACGCTTGCTTTTGTCTGCTCGTTGCAAGTTTACTGGCTTAAATAGCAAGAATTAAACATGGATATCCTTTGAAAACTAAATTCGTCTACTAGAGCAAAATCCCACCAGTGATGAGAAGAAAAATATTTTAAGGACATTTCTCAGCCTTATTGAGATTAACTCACACATGCTTTGGGAAAGACTCACCCATGAGATTTATTACTCATCCATTCCAAATAATTACCAGTTTAAATTAGATCATAATCAGCTGTTGAATTCTGTAAGCTGAAAAAAACATGGCTATCTCTCATATCTAAGCTTTATCATAGATGCACTTGCAAATATCTGTAGACAGAATTACTGTCAATCTAGCTCTGCATGCAAGTGCTTGAAGCATGCATGTAAAGCATTAGTTGTCGTGAAATGTACAGTTTACATAATCACAAGTCATCTATTATATTCCGTTGCTAGTTATGTTGAAGATACTGCTGTAGCGCCAGTATATGAAGAGGAATCAGAAGTAAAGGACTTGTGTTATTTAACCCAGCAGTTCCTTCAGGAGTTTCCACTGTTTCAGGCTGTCTGATTACATTTTTGGTGAAGTGGAAGTCACACGCACAAATACAAACACACCCTCAACCTGACTGCAAGGCAATGCGGAGTTGAACAATGTAGTTCCTTGATTCTGTTCATTGCATAGCAATGGCATTTTAAACAAGAAAATTCAGTCGTACTCTAAGCAGCAAATCCTTCTGGCACACATTTAAATTCACAACAACTGTTAAAGAACAACAACAAAAGAAACACAAGATGCATGTTTGCACCATGCTTTGAAGCTTGCTACCAATAAACAACCCTATCCTCATCGTGTTCATATAAGGTTATTAATGGAATTCCGTTTACAGTAGGCCTGTTCTGCTAGGAACACAAGCATAGTGGCACCTTAAACCAAACATCAATGAAAAAGCTTGCAAGGCCCAGAATGTTAACAACATTTTGGTGTGAATGTATTTGGAACAGTAAATTGTACATTAAGATCATGTTTAAAAGAAAAAACACATCAGAAATACATTAAAGCAAAGGAAGCTGTACAACCTTAATGATAAAGGCAAGTACATTTGGTTCATCTCTGACTTGTCATTTCAGTAACATATTCTTTTGCAAGTTGAGCACCCTATGTTGATTCGGTATGTATTAGTCCTATTGACTCACCCTATATTTGAAAGGCTATTAAAAAAAACCCTAACACCCTTAGATCCCAATCCTGCCAACACTTACATCTCTACCCAGCCTCACAAAAATCAATTCAGATGTGACTAAGCACGTGAGCATGCGTTAGCAGGATAAGGATTTAAAACCGTGGAAGGCAGTCAACTTTCTTTGTTCTGTTGCCTCTATACAATCAAGGTACATATGACTAACGGGGAAATTTAGCCTTTTGTTTTCAACGGAAAAAATGACTGCATGTGAGCCTTGGAATAAAAATTTGTAAGGAGTGTTAGTTACATTAAGTTACAGACACTGATTGAATTGTTCAAAACTACCCGAGGTCTCAGAAGTCTTGTTTTACAGCTGTTTAATTTACAGCTGCAAGTTGTTGGGTTTTTTTTTAAGCTTTCATATCCTTTGGAACTTCAAATTTCTAGACACAAGCAGCTTTGCATAGCTAAGAATATGTAGCATTAGTAAACTCTTGACTTTACCAATTTCTCTGAGCTGACATGAAGAGTTGGGAAGGACTCCCTCCCGACCCAAAGCAGAAAGAAGTATTTACAAGCATATTAGCGGAAACAGATGCAAATAAAGCCCAAAGTAGAAGAAACATACATCTACTGTCATACAGACTTTTAGCATTGTGAGAAACATGGAAGGCAACAAGACAGACCTCTCATTTTTCAGCTGTTTTGTACTTATGCTGTCATAGAACGCGCGTCCCAAATTTGCTGTGTTTTAATTGTTCGAATTTTTTATATGCTAAAGAAAAGCTAAAGTGAAACTACAAGACTATTAATTCAATTTTACAGTAGCATTACACAGGCATCCAGATCAACATCCAGCAATCACAGCGTAACAGAATTAAGCAGGAAATGCAGAGTAAGTACAAGCAACATTAGTATCACTTCCAGATAAAAGCGTGTGCTAAGAGGCTATGGAGAATCTGATGTTACTTTCTGTATAGCAGTTCAAATGGCAGTAGAGGACACAAAAGAGAATAAGCAAAGTGGCAGGCCACTGCTGACCCATACTTACAATACAGACAGTGCCTTGAAAAATCAAATCAGAGATAAACTGCAGAAAAAGGGAGATACGTATCGTTTTAGTAGTACCAAGAAATCATTCTGACTGAAGTTTATTTTTAAAACAACGGCGAAAATAGAAAGCTAGCCATTTAAAAGAACTTGTTCAAACGTGAAGAATTCTTAATGTTCAGCAACAGCATTTCCGATCAGGTTTCATCAGGTTTACTGTGGGATTCAGCAAACTGTGAAGTCAGGTTCAGTCATCACACTTTCACAAAAATGTTTAATAAATCCGAACTGAGTGACACGCCAGCATAGGATCCAAACCTGTTTCTGACTTTTATGAATAATTTATGGCAAACCAAATTTCTGAAGAAAGAAGTTAATTTTGGTCAGAATAAGCCACTTCCCTAAGACAATGCAGACATATTTAATAATTTCTTAATACTGCACTTTCAATAAATAATTTCATGTTGTAGTACTGTGTTCACCTAACTAAAGTTCAAACTATTTTAAAACCATAAGATGAGAGAAGGCAATGGTATTTGCATGTTCTAGTGAAACACACAAAGCTCATAAATACTTTAATTACAAAGTATAATAAATGAGTAACAATTACGTTCTAAGACTGCAGCCACACAAACTTTAGTTTTTTCCTGATAATCACTGATGTTAAGGGCTTTGGTTTACACCATAAGAATGGGGCAATTCTCATTCTGATTTGAAAATTAGTTTCAAAGTTCTTTAAATGCTAGCTGGTCTCTCAGATGGCTACAATTCAAAGCCTTCCGTAATTCTGCTCCTCATCACCTAAGATTCCTTCTCTTGCAGTAAAAAGACTGACTTCCTAAATTCAGAGGTAATGAACAGTTTCTCCCTTCTGCCTTCTACAGCTGTGGAAAACGCAGTTTTCCCCAACCAGATTTAGAGTAACTGCTTCTCCTTCGTGTGCCAGTACAGACAACTTGCACATGGGAAACAAAGAAGCCTATGTATGAAGAAACATTCTCTGGTATTCCAAACAGGGGGAAGAAAGGAGAAGGAAAACCACTTTAAAACCTGAAGATGCAACATTACTAGAAAAATACTGCAACTGAACAAATTAACCTAATTTTGTCATTTATCTTATTTCCCAATTTCAAAGTAGACAGGTAAATATGAATCAGTCATATCTTCAGAAGAAACAGAATTACAAGTGATCATTTCCTTTTTTTTTTTTTTTAATATATCCCTCCTTTAAGATCAGAACTCTAGGCACTGTGAAACCTGGGGGGACTTTCCCCAAAGGAGAATTACTGCACTCCTGGGGGGAACTGCAAGATTCCTTTTTGCAGTTTCTTCAGCCAAAGACTGGAAGTGTTTGAACTCACACCTAAAAATGTTGAAAGATTAAATGGGCAACACAGCTGTGGTTTCAGATTTTTAGGGGGAAAATATGAGTTTCATGGTTAATTTAAGGAGATTATTTCCAATAAAAGTAGAGACGCTTACCATATTAGTGTGTTAACTACGGCAATTTAAAGAGTGGGAGGAAGAGACAAAAAAAAAAAAGGTATTGCTCATTTTCAACAAAACAAGCTAGCTGCAATGGATGAGTAATTTAACTCCCACATCCTCGAGTTGAGGATATGAAGCACAAAACATAGACAAAGCATAGTGAGTCTTCAAAAACGAAGGCTTGGACATGCATTGACTGATGGGCTGCCTAGTAAATACGCAGCCAATACCTCTCCTCTCACAATGGAGGAGCGAGTCTGTTACAGGCGCAGGAACTTGACACGAAGAGGTTTCTCTTTTCATTTAAGGTAACAGAAACTAAAACCTGTCCAGGACAAAACCAGAGGCCTGGTTTTTGCAGGTATTATAGTAAGAGATAAAAATTAGTTAAGGCCAAATTCCAACATACATTCACAACTGGCTTAATTTTTTTTTTTCCATGCAAATTAAAAATACTGCAAACAATGGTGTGAGGGGCAAGAGGAACATTTAAAAAAAATTCCAAGAGGTCACAGGTTTCTTCTTTGAAAAATCTTTTTGTTTGAATTCAGCTATACTCAGAAAAACTCTAAAAGCTGCAGGAACTGAGGACTGCAGACCAATGTGCAAAAGCAAGATAGACCTGTTCTGAAAGGGCTTCTGTGAGCTGATCTCCCAGCTCTGTTGTATGGATTTCAATTGTTTTTGGAAGCAGGAAGTCCAAAAACAAGAGTCTAGGTGAGTGAGTATTTCAGAGAATTTAATTTCCCATTTCTAAAGATTTCTGTTAAGGTAATAGCGGTATAAACCACTGTAACATTTCTCAACTTATTAAAGCTAAGAGAATTTCAGCAAAACCAAATTATTCCAGTCTTTGAGGCACACACATTGTAACATTTGCATCTTACAGACAGAAATAATTTAAGCAAATCCCTCCTGAAGACTCTAAAAATGTTAATCCCATTTATTCCACTAGCTAAAAGGACGACGTACTAATTTTTCCTATAATTATGTATTCCAAGTTCTTTTCCTACCCTTTAAAGGGCATCACTGCCACACAGGGAAAAAAATCTAAAAAGTACTGCTTTCTACGTATTTTAATAATAAATATATTCAACAATTCAAGAGTCTATATATGTCTAGTTTGTTGGACAGGTATTTGGAAAATACCAACTTATGCAGGAGAAAGAGCTGCGAAGGCATAAAGTAAAAGATGACAATACGGCTTATTATGTTCATGCCGGATTTAAAACACAAGCTACTAAAGAAAGTAAACAGAAGGAGCTTACACTAATAGAATCCTCCCCCGCAAGTTCAGGGAAGCATCTGAATTGGACAGGTCAGGGTTTTGGTCCAGCACATTGGAACCCTGTACATAAGCCAGGAAAAGAGAGGGGGAGAGAAAGAGAGAACAACTTCAAAAGTTCTTCTATTTAAATGAAAGCTGTATCAGCTTTGTAAAGAAGTTTGAGGAAAAAACATAGGCACCACGTAATTTTTTTCTTAAGGTTCAAATGTACATTAACATGTCACAGTTGCCCTTTCCCCACCATTTATACACACATAGCTTATGTAAACTTACATATTCAATAGAGTACCTTCAGCATGAAAAGTCTCTTAGGCCAACTGCTCACGATAACTACATTCAATAATGCAAAGTGGACGACTTGGTCAAGCCATCTCTCCCACCCCAATAATTTAATTTCAAACCACAGGAAGCAGTTATATTATGTAGTGCTCAATGGCTGGGCTTGTCAGAGCTGTGAAACAAGGAGCACAGCTCTTCACAGGTCTGTGTTTCCACTGAACTGAACTGGGACTCCATTGTATTCCAGGCTAAGTCAGCCAGAAGAAAGTCATCCATTGCTGTCTGTGTCTCATTGCTGGTAAGGAATAAACTCCCTAGATTCTCAAAGCAGCTATCCATAGTCTGTGTTTCAGCGCTGCTGAGCTGGACTCTGCTTTCAATATTCTGAGTAGGTATATTTTTAGTAGCTGGGTATACTTCTGTCTGGGTTTCTGTATCAGATGAGTCAGTACTCATGGAGAAACTAGACTGCTTCAGAATACTTCCTAAAGGCAGATGAGTATTACTGTCCAAAAAGAAATTCAAGTCTGTCTGTGTCTGTGTATCAAACATCTCCAAACCCAAGAAGTTAGAATTTCCTCGGCAGCTGTATGACTGAGTGGCACTATCTGAAAATAAGAAATCAGTCTGAGTTTCAATGTCCAGTGACACCAAAACTGGCTCAGAGTTTAGGGTACCAAGCTCACTCTCTTCAGTCTGCGTTTGGATATTGGATGCTGAAAAGAACTCCTCGATGTCAAAATCTATGCCTGTGCTCTGTGATGGACCAGATGGCAGATGCGTGTCAGCATTAGAACTTGTCTCGGACAAAAGGCCACGATTATCCAGCGTCTGGCCAGACATGTTTCCTGAAAAGATGTTTTCCAGATCACTTAGTAGTTCCATTGTCTGGGTTTGATTATCCATTGTATTTTGAGGCGGAAGTATATTAGTCTGTGTATTGAAGCTGATAAGGGATTCAGACTTCACCGTACCTTGATTCAGGCTCTTGCAATTACTCCTTTGCAGCAAGGTTTGATCTATATTTTCAGGCATTAAATTGTTTTCTGGAAGTTCAATGTGAGTAGAGACAGTATATGATGAATGAACATTGTCAAAGATGTCACTGCACATTACAGCCTGGTCCATTTGCACTCTTCCATCAATAGAGTCCTGTGTCCTACTGGTTTGAGTCTCTCTAGAAATCCCACACGTTGGAAAACAAACCTGACTCAAAGCATCAGTCTGAGCAGCTATGGATGAAGTCAGTTTGGAAGCAGGCAGCAGCGTCTGTGTTTGTACACTGATGGGTAACAAAACCTGTGAACTGAATGACAGATCTGTCTGAGAGCAAGAGGATACAGAAGAATTGGGAGTCCAGGCTGCAGCCGGCACAAAGTTCTGTGAAATATAAGATAAGTCAGTCTGTATATTTATTGAAGAAATTTTATTCTTGTGACAAACATTCCCCAGCTCTTGCCCTGTGCTACTGAACGTAACCTTATCCAACTCAACTTGTACACCAGTACTTACTGGTTCACGATCACCAGAATTTGTCACTTTTGAAACAGGCATACTATCTTTAAATACAAGTGTTTCTGCCTCCAGTGCTGGAATCAGAATTCCTATAGA
Source organism: Cariama cristata (assembly GCF_000690535.1). Classification (NCBI taxonomy): domain Eukaryota; kingdom Metazoa; phylum Chordata; class Aves; order Cariamiformes; family Cariamidae; genus Cariama; species Cariama cristata. The sequence continues at coordinate 12,796 of NW_009602292.1, forward strand.
TTGAGGCAATAAATGAACAGTACTTACAACTGAACCTTGATTATCAACAGCCACTACAGCAGGCTTGACAGAAGAGTCTGTTGCAGATACGTATACAGGCAAGTGAGCAAGCTGCATCACTGGAAGTTTAACCAAAGCCACCCTGGGCTTCGGTAAAAGCATCTTCGGTGTACATTTTGGCTGCATTTGGTTCGTGAAGTTAGAACTGCAGGAGCCTTCAAGAGAGGCCACTAGCTTCACTTCAGAGGACTCCAATTCCTGAGTGCCAGGATTATTGTTCTGTGTATTGATGAATGCTTCATTTGCTTTCTCTGCCAACTGCTGATTAGGTACAGAGGTTTCCATTTTCCTTTTCTTACTAGGAGGATCCCTGTGAATATGAGATCAATAATTTATACTCCTTTCAAGCACAAAACATCTGCCTTCCATTCTTCTGAGTCATTGCATTGAAAATACAAACTGAAGTCACAGATGAGGTCAGATATGAGAAGATAACTAATCCTGACTGAAACATAGAAAGACTCCATGAACTTCAGTTTTGTAAAGTTTCGTTTCTCACTCTCCCATTTAAAAAAGAAAAAAAAAGTTACCTCTTTTATGGAGACCTATTTCTAAATGGAGGTGGAAGATTAGATCGTTTCTTCCCCCTTGTAAATTAAGCACTCTGATTTGAAGACATGTTTAATTTGTAAGTTTGATGCTAACTCAGACTGAGCATTGAAGGGACAACGCTCTTAAAATTAGTGTACAGGTAAAGGCCTCTCATGGAAACTGAAGATACAATTAGCACTCCTTCACACAAAACTTAATTTTGCAGCAGTTGAATCTCCCGAGACAGACAGGCTAGGTCTCAGGAAACAGATTACCCTTTATGAAATATATGTGCACGTTAAGACAATTATAAATCTAAACATGCATATATAGGCATTAAAAAAAAAAATTAATCCATGAATACTTGCAAAGACAATTAAACTATAAAAGAAAATAAACAAGAACCACTAGCATTTATGCCATGCAGTGCAGTGTCATCAGTACTTTTTGTTTTATATGTGGGGAAACCTGATCTTATTGATTAGACAATCATCACTGCCTTCAACAAAACAGAAAATACTAAAAGCAACAGAACAAAGAAACTGCTTTACAGCTGAAACAATGTGAGCCTATTTCCAATTTAATCAACAGAAAGGAAACAAAAAGCCAGTAAGATGGGAGACAGAGGACTTGGTGATGAATATTAGTATCATTACTTAACTGTTTCACTTTTACCTGTGTTCTGCAGGAATTTCATGGCCTGTTCTGTAAATATGAGACAGTAATGCTGTTCTGCTGGCATAAGGGCACCCACAAGTACACTGGAAAGTCTTGCCACAGACCTCTATATGCCGTTTCAAATACCACTCTGTACCATAGGAGTTACTACATTTATCACATTTGTGCTTCTTTTCAGCATGCATTTTCATAAAGTGCTAGAATACACAATGAAAAGTAAACATTAGCCTGCAGCTAAGATTAAAAAAAAAAAATCATGTTTAGGGGAGACATTAATATTTTAATTTTTTTAATTGTTAAATAACATTGAAGAGTAGAATTGAATTTTTTTAAAAGTCTCATTAGGAACAAGTTAGAAGCTTAAAGAAATCAACAGAAAGAATTTAAAGTTTGCAAATCTGCTTGTGCTATGTACATCTTAAAACACAGATAAGCATTTATGTCTCTTAATACTATTGGAGGTTTCCTATGGACATTAATAAAACTATAGATTAATCTTGCCAAACAGCCTAGTAAATCTATGTTGCAACACGTGCACACTCCTGGAGATCTCAACTGAGCAAATAGTCTCAAGTCAAACAGGTCAACTTCAGAGCAAACACCAGAATTTTTCCTTTTCATTTAGAGCATCAAGTGCTAGCCACTCATCTCCTATGGCCTCCCCTGCTTATCACTGATGTCCAAGAGCAGAAGAGTGCTTTTTTACTCACTCATGCAGAAACAAGTCTTACATGTTTTCTTGAACAGGTAACTAGTAAACAAATGCATTTTGATACTAAAGCAGAAAAAAAGTCTTAATTCTTGACTACTTGACAAAGCAGTTTAAAAGCATCAGCCACATTTTAAACCTTTACTGGTTGCTACTGTGATTTTCCCCTCCCCTCTTTGATCTTTCTCCATCTTCTTAATTTGTGGAGAGGGGCTGTCTTCTAGTTTAGCAGAACATACTTAACCTTTTGATCAGGCAGATGCCAAGTCCTCTAATATCAACATGCAAATTCATTAACTGTATGCCCATGTGGAGTTTCTGCATACAATTCTCCAACTTCTGGATATGTGCTGACAGGCTTTGCTCATATCTGAATGCAAAAGTGTACAGTCTCTGGAGTAGGGACAGTCAGGTCTAAATCAGTATGAAAATACTACTTTAGGAAATAGGAATACCTGTTTTACAAGAGAAAATTGGGAAAATGGTCTGTTTGGTCCTCTAGGGCAGCCTTCAATTGGACAGCAGTACAATTTCTGTGAAGTTTTCAAACCTTTCCTTATTGGTGCATGAAGTTTTCCATCCTGAAAAAGAACCAATTGAGAAGTTGACAATTCTACAGGTTTGCATATGAAAGACAACATTCAGAATCCACATCAATTTTGGCTCGCTGAGTTTACACACCTCAATGAGTTGAAGGCACTTTCCTAAGTGATTTGAAAGTTCAAATGGAGTTTTTCATCTACGTGAACACTACTTTGCAAATACCCCATCAAAATTACCAAGTGAAATTACAAGCTCTACAGAGCAGTGGTACTGTACTATTTACTTTTACCAAGACACTCGCTGCCCCAAGTCAATTATAACCGCTTTTTGTGTTATTTGAGCCAAAAAGCTTTCAAAAAAACACTACGCTGTCATTTCAATGTGGTTTTACTCGTTAGTAGCACAGTCTACTTGAAGCTCCATTAAAATTAGTCACACACTGTGTAACACAACACATCCCTGACGCTGGAATTCTGTTTGTGCTATTTAGAGTTCACTTGTAGTAAGATGAAAAATGCCAAGTACACTCTGCCACTTAATTCAGATCATAAACCAAATCTCCCTTAAATCTATGAAACTAACAACTGCTATGTTAATTCTGAATGTCCAAACATGAAGTGACTGCTATACCTGTGCTTTCCATGTGATGTGCCTCACTGACCATCACATATACACAATAGAAGAATGCAGCATAACTTGCCCAAAGAGGACCCCAAAAATACATGTAAAAAGGACACACTAGTGGGATTGTTCAACCACATAGAACCTACTCCTATTGAGGGCACAGCCATGGAAACCAGAGAAGCTGTATCCCTCTAGACATATCCTATCTGAAAGAGTCTCAGTGGAAACATCAGGCATCTGTGTCTAAGTAAAAAATCAAAAGTGAACGATTAAAAAATCTGATGCTTTGAGTAGCTGTGAGTCTCATTACATCCTGAGACTGAGCAGCAGGCCAAGCAAGTCCCCACAGCCAGTTACAGTAGTCTGCGATGGCATTCCCAAGATGATTATCCAGGGAAGAATTACTGGAGAATGCCCCCTTTGAGCTCTGCACCTGGTTTTCCTTAGCACAAGAACAGTGACAGTAAGCACAGTAAGTGGCGGAATGTTGACTTTACAACAGTCCCTCCCTCCCTACCTTCTCCAGGTAGATCTCCAGCTGCTTCCAGCTCACAGGTGAGACCAAACATAAAGAACCCACAAAGTGCAACAGTAGTCCCACGTAAAGCAAACAGAAAGGATGTGCTGTAGCTGCCAGAACACAAAGAGGTTCACTGCTCACACCCCCACTTCTTACCTAGCTACAGTGAGTCACAACCCAACAACTCTGTGTTCTGAGCTACTCATGCCTTGCTTTTGAAGCATTAATTTCATTTGCACTTCAGGAATACCACGAAGGAGACGAGTGGAACGCTTCAATGATTTTGTTTTTCTCAAATCATCTCTCAATCTGAGATACTCTGTGTAAAATGTAATTTCTTCAAGCAATATTTCAGTTACATTTCCACAGGCTCAACGCTGCTACTTGCTGACATTGCCGCAAGTTCATTTTTGTTAATGACATACCATACTCAAAGAAGCAAAGTTTACAGCCTCTTGACCCAAACGATCGGCTGTCATTTCATCAAGAAAACCTGGAATAATTCTCTAAAAAGGGAGTTTTCATGTAATGTTTTAACCTTCTAAGCATCCTTCTGTACAGTAGTTTTCCCCAAGGACAAACTATTCATAAACAGGCCTGTTTTATCTCTGCTGAATAATTACTGTGATTATTTTTGCACCTCCTAGAGCCACTGCCCAAAACAGGAACATGACTCAAAGGAACCTTGTTGTTCCAGCCCCACCACCCCCAATTACACTTTTTAACCCTGAGTTTACTCAGAAACACTTTGACCAGATGCCAGTCTCAAAGTCTTTGGGAGAAAAAAAATGATTTGCCTGTAAGTCAAAACTATGTTTTGTCTCTCCCACTGTAGATGAAATCAATATGCTCAGTAAGCGGCAGTTGGAGTTACTTATTCCTAAGCAAGAAATTATTCAAAGTGTGTTTGTTATATTTAATGTCACGACCCAACAAATGACAGGGCAATACGGGAAATATGTTCAGGCACTTAACAGGTAAACCACAGGTCAGGTTATTTAAAACTACTTAAGTACTTAAGGTATAGAATAACACCAAGTGTTTAAAAACTATATAAACATGAGTAAGATGCATTTTCAACAGCTGGAACATAAACTTCGGAGGCACAGATCACAACAAACTTGTTGTAACAAGTTGAGAGATACTCTACAGGTATAAGTAACCTTATCCACACAGTAATCTTGTTTTGATCGTCTTCGAAGTCCTCCTGGCTCTAAACGGTTAATCTTATATCTTCTCAAAAACCTGTCTGCCCAGTCATATTCCAGAAGTTCTCACAAGTCCTTTCCTTGTATATCTGATTTTACTTCCCATGTTTCTACAATCGTCAACCACCACAATTATTGGTAAATATTTGTTCAATGAACTTCCTACAACACGGACACTCGTACTGTAAGGAATACTGACATTCGGACAGGGCTTGTGGCAACAACATGGAAAAGGGAAAGCAACAATCCTTGCTACTGATTTAGTGAAGGTGAACTTCGCGATGTCTTTGTTTCCTGCAACAGAAAGGCTTACTCCAAAGGATTAATTTAAAACAGCAAGTTACAGTAGACTATAGCCAACTATTTAAAACATTTTTTTTTCGGCAGAAGACTGTGCATTTCATTACTAAATGGCACAGAGAGAAGGGCATTTATTCTTACTGTAAAAACTATTGTGGTAGAGTAGTATTTGCATTTGGGTAACCTACCCCAAGAGTAAGCTACCCTTTCCAGTTTACCACTGACTACAGCCTCCCTGCTTATCATACAAATCCACAGAATCCTCTCCTTTACACGAACTCCTCTAGCTTAATTTTTAAACTACACAGAGGTCTTCCCCTTCTCCCCATAAAATAATAGATACAAAAGACCAAAGAATTAAAAAAATTTCAAGCTTAATATATTAAGTGCCAGTTTATACCCACTGCTCTCATTTTTTATGGGCTTAGTTAAGCTAAGGAGCCAGAAAACATTTATGTATCAACACTTCATCATATCTTTTGTTAGGTCAAACAAGCCAAATTCTTCTAATTGCCCTTTGTCACACACACTTGTCATTCAACACCCTTAGTAGCCTTTTTCTACACCTCTTCCGGGTTCATTTTAGCTTATTTGAATCAGATTCCTACCCTACAGCAGTGACAGAGAATGTCCTTCCGACAAATTTTAGGATTGCCCTTCTCACAGCAGTGTTACCTGAAATGCTCATATGCATATGACCAAATTGCTTTTGCAAGTGTTTCCCATCTCAGTTATTTCTGCTACAAATAAGGACTCATCAAATTTTTTGTTATCACTTCACAAGATTATAACCTTGTACTACCGCACTTGACTTTTTACAGGGTAATCTTGCTTTCTTATGTAAATGTCCTTCCTCTCCAGTGACAATACCTCATAGGTTTTGGTATCAAAAGATCCTACTGGTGCTACATTTATTAATGAAAATTAACCAAGTCAACCTCCCTCGTCTTCAGCACTACTACGTTCTCTCCTTCCCCAATAGCTCCTTACCATCTCATTTGCGAAGTCACTTCTTCACTGATTCCTCGCGTTTCAGTAGCAAACGCAATCTACTAAATTCTTTTTGTCTGGGGAATCAGTTATCTCTTAAAAGGAAATACCAATACTGAAATATCAGTCTAAGTCCATCTCTTTCTAGAGAAACAAAGTAACACACACCTAGATTTACATCTTTTAACCTTCATATCTTTATCCTTTCATTCAAGATGCATTCTCAAGCTGTGCATAATACTGAAGATATTTTATCTACGACATAGTGCAGAAAAATCAGCCTCCCTTAAGCCTCAACAACATTTTACTCTCAATTACAATGCCCTTGAAATAAGACAGATGTTCCTGAAAATCTGCATCCATCCACGTTTCAGTACATATCCCTGCTATCACAAGATTTAGTAACTGGGTATACGAAATAGGTTTTAAATCTACAAGGCACCAATAGCTAATAGGTGTCTAGGCAATTGGTGAGAAAGCAGCATTTCCTCACCCATCATAGCCTGAACATGAGTTACACCACCTGCTAGCTACAGTCCTCGTTGGCTCCTGCATACGCTCAGAGTACAAGCTCACAACCGAAACGACTGCTGAATCTGAATGAGCGTTCTCAACTTCTGTCGTACCTCCGCTCATACTTACATGTGACATATAATACATAACACATACACAAGTTGTTAGCACATATTAGGAAATGAAATATAACAATCAGAGATAGGAGATGGCAAGTAGGCTTGAGACTATTTCCTTTCGTCAATCACCAAGGACCATCTGTAACACACGCTTGATTCTGTAATTAGCCATTTCACAAAACAAGTATGTTTATTGTTTGCCCACTGGGGCTGCATTTTCAGAATGCAGCTATGAATGCTGCACTTGAAGTTTTCCAGGAATAGCACTTGTCCTCACAAATCTGGCATTGTGACTTTGAGAAAATTAAGAATATCCTTCTGAAAAGCCCACACTCAAATATATGCTTGCTGAACTGTGGCTCTCCTCCCCCCTGTACATGCTGCATTTTCTCAGGAGTATTATGGTAATGAGGGCTCGTTTCCAAAATGGCATCCATCTAGGGTTTTTTTGGCTCACAGACATTTTTAAAAAACAATCAAAAACTCCAGCATAACAGTACTCAGCGTCTGGATTATGATGGCTTGCCAACTGCTAAGGGTAGGAAATTCCGTATGTTTGCATAGCACCTCACAAGTGGGGCTATAATGTCTTACTGCAGGAAAATAAGTGAAAAAATCAAGGAAAATAACAGAAAGTGAGCTCCAAAGAACTTTTCACTGCCTTTGTTACGTTTAACGCCGGTACAAAACTGGTTATTTTCTACAAGTAATTTTAGCGGAATGCTCAATACGACTGGCCAGACTGTGCGCACACACACACACTCGTGTATTTATACACGCACCTGCACATGCTTTCAGGTGTGAGAGATTTAAAAAAGAGATAACAAGAAACGCTTCGTTATTCCTATTTGGAATAACCCCCTCCCCAGTC
>NW_009602293.1:0-47237 GCF_000690535.1 Cariama cristata
GTCTTCCCCACTGACCGCAGGGAGGGGCTGGTGATTTCTAATAATTACGTTTATCTGCTCATAATTTTGTAATTTTAGAGGTCCACCTTAAGTAACTGATAAATTGTTAACTGTGATAAGTACAGCAAATGACCATTAAACAATTTATCATATGATAAAAGAGCCATTAATCGTTTGTAAACTGTTACTCATGCACACGTGGACATGTGGGAGAAGTGAAGCGATGCCCTTCTTAGTACAGATTACTGCAGCTCAGTGAAAGAGCATAATGTGAATATTGTATGAATTGTTTTCCTTGAAATAAGCTCATTTTCCTTGAAATAACCTAAAGCTGCTAGGATATGTAGTGCTTCCCTCCTGTCGTTGGAGCCCTATGAAATCACAGCAGTGTTAGGAGGGTTTTACAGGCTCTGTCCACAGCAGAAGCTATACAGATAAGATCATACACACGGACTATCCCCCACTTTTTCTTTCAATATGGTAGTTGTCAAAACTAGAAGAGCTTGTTAGTCTCTACAGTCACACTCCTTGAAATAGGTAGTTTGTACCTAAAGGTTTTTCCAAAAGCACTTTTTCCTGTATGATCTCTCAACGTGTAGCAAAAGACTTGCATTTCTTTTTGGGTGGGTGGGTTTCGGGGGATTTCTTTTTCCCTCTCCAGCACTTACCCTTTGATTTTCCAGCAACTGCAGCTATTCTAGTGGAATGAACTAAGTCTTGCATCAAGTGTGGATTTCCTGATGTTTGAATAAAAGATTTTTCATTGTGATTGAGTAATTTGATCATTAAAATCGATGATCTCCAGATTATCTGGACTAACTCTGTAAAGTTTTAACCAGATCCTGCAAAAAAATGGGAGAAGTTTAGCATCTTAAATATTTTAGATCATATGATGGACCTGGCAATTCAGTTGAACATAGACTGACTGTTTTGAATCTCTGATTTTCTTCCATTAAAAAGAATAAATAGGGCTGTTGCAAGACTCCTTGTAAAGGCCCTTCATTGAAAGATCAGGCTGCAAACTTAATTGCTAATTTGCCCCCAGTCACTTCATCTGCGGTGTCCCTGACTAGGAAAGGCTGTACCTGTCAGCAGCCCAACACAATGACTGTATATCCTGAGGAATACGAGAACACGCTGCAGATGTTGGCCAGGCTCAGATGCTCTTGTTAGCTACGGTCTCCTGTTGCCACTGTTGGACATAAAACTACCAGGCTAGGTGGACTAGTAATCTAACCTGCTAGGACAGTGACTGTGTTTTCAATTTTGTAGGTCATTTGTGACTAGTTGTGAACATACAGTAGCTATAAAGGCATTATTAGCCATCATGGGGTCTTGGTGGCAGAGATACCTTTCCACTTGCTGATTGTAGTGTCTTGCAGGCTAGGGTCCCGCAGCAGGGCTGTGGATCATAGCACAATATTTATATTTCCTGATTTCCAAGTATAACCCTGTGTGGCCTGACTTAAAAAGGAGCTTACTCATGTGTCTGAAGCATGAGGTACCTCATTCATAAAATTAAAGCTGGATGTTGTGGAAGTAATGCAAGAGTAAGGGGTTTCTGTACTTCACATTTACAGGTTTTGAGCTTACATCCCATTTTTGAATCCTAATTTAAAATGATTAGTTGGTTTCTTCACACATCCTGGTAGTAGCTAACTAACCAGAAGAGTGGCAAAAAAAAACCCCAACCAAATAATCAATATCCATTTCTTTTGTAATTTGATTATTTGAGAATTATTTAAAGCTCTAATAATTACCTTTTTTCTTACCAAGTGATCCTTTACTGATAAGCTACAACAGCAACCAGACCTCTAAATAGGTTTTAATACAAGTATAGAAGCTTTTAAAGTCTATGGTGTCTAAAGTAAATTAAAGCGTCCCCAAGTAGTTCTTAATACAACTGACCACAGTGATTTCTACAGGGCAATTATGTTTTACTGTGTCAATCATCCAGTAGGCATTAATATAAAGCAGAACAGCTCTGAAGAAATTTGTTATGGACTGTCATGTCAAGAACCCAAAAGCTAACCTGGAATGGCCTTGATATTATTAGAACTACTAAGGGTCAGATTCCAATTAATCTGCAGATTTAACAGTCCTCCACTGTAGTGAGTCTTAATACAATTAAGCGATAATAGATGACAGGAAGGATACTTCCTGGCAGTTAATGACCAATGGCAGTATTTGAAGGCCCTTAACCCAGCTGGTCATTAACTGCTCAGAGACACAACCTAGAGCTCATATTTTCTATTGTAAACCATATATTAAAGAAATAAATCAACTACTATTTTTTCCTCCCCTTCCTCCACCCAGCCGCCCATCCCATACAAGTTGCTGCTGTTGGGCTACTGTGGTGGCAATTAATTGTCACAGGAAAATCCCGGTGCAAGTAACCAGTGCAAAGACAGACCATCATGCCAAACCTTGTAGTCCTGAAAACCCCTAACTGCAGGGAGTCCTAAGGGCTCCCAAGGAACCTGCAGCTGGTGGGCAGAGGTTGTGTTCTGAGGCTGCGTTTCAGTGCTTGTCCGAGGGAAGGAGAATGGACCCGAGCAGCAGGAGCACCTCCATTCTCCTCTTGGTTGTGCTCTGTCACTCATTTGGTGTCAGAGAAGTGGCTTGGCTTCCAGTGCAGTAGGTCCTTCCTGTGATGACTGGAATAACAACAGTAACTTAGGAGGCCAAGAGGCTTATTTATTACTCATCCAGCACTGTGCTCTCTTTCCCTTGCAGTGACCTGATGCAGACATTGTATTATTAGTAAAATTTCAGAAGGCTAAGATGGCCATTTAGAGCGACGACAAGGTTAGTGCAGGGAAGCCAGCATGACCGAGTTGGTCAGCGCTGCTGTCCTCCAGGGAAGGAAACCAGACGGTGCCTGTGCATGGCCACCCATCTGTCCTGGGCACGCTACTCCTCATATGCTTGCTGCTCTGCAGCCTCCAACACGCAACCTTCTCCAGAAGATAGTTGTATGTGTGGAGACAGCACCCTGTCCTGCATGGTAATTTGTGCGTATTGTTTTAGATTGACATCTAGAGGTGTCAAATAAACATTTTGTCTTTTACTGCTGCAGGAAGCAGTGACTTTTCATATGCTGTTCCTCAGCTTACTTTTCATTGTACCTATGTAACAACCCAACTGACAGCATCAGTGTTTCCCAGATTATTGATCATTATTCACAACTGCAGATTCCAGCAAGAAAAGGAGACAAATCATGTGGTAAGGGATTTGTGTGGGGGAAACAGGAAAAAAGCTAAAATTTGGATGGCATAAGTTGACTTAATTGAGCAATATGAAAATACAGCAGCAGAGCATTGGACCCTATTTCAGATGGATCATTTGAAAGTAAAATTCAGGCCCAATGACATGGTACTTCATCTCCAGGTGCCTTTGACCTTAGTGCCTTAAGCTGGACTGACTGATCTAGTGCCTAATTCTCTTTTTCAAACTTATGGTATGGCCATTGCCATATTTTGTCAAACTGTTGTAGATTCAGTAGCAGAAATACAGATTTTTTGCTGCCTTCTCCTCAAGACCACTTTAATGTTGCAGTTTGACTGAATAACTAGTTGATTGCTTACCAGAAACCAAAGCTTAAATTGCACAAGTCAATATTTATGTATTTATCCATTATAACATGTTGGTCATCAGCTTCATTACATCCACTTTTGACCCTGAAGTATTTCATCACATAGATTCATAATGCAGTATGTCATTTTTAATAATTTCATGTATGATGCTTTCTCCAGGAAAGTAAGAATTCTTTCCCACTTAGATGTTTCAGGGTGGTTTGTGCAATAACTGAAACTAGGCTGAAATCTGATGTAATGCACAATCAAAATGTTCTGTTAGATTTCTATTACAGTACAGTACACTTCAGTGTAATTTATTCTCTTCCTATGAGAACCATGACTAATTACTAAGTCAAAAGTCAATCATAATACACAAACGGCAGCAGATTACAGATATGGCAATATGGCAACTATAGGTTTTTTTGTTGTCAACTTTGGTTAGTTTGTTTAATGTTATATGCAGCGGAAAAGGGGAAGGCAAAGAAAGAAGAAACATCAGAACCATTTTGTCTCATTTCTATTCAATAAAAATCCTTCTGAGATTATGTTGCTACCAACAACGCTTCCTGCTTACAAAACTGACAGTATTCAGTGAATATTATCAAATTAGGTTGGTTATCATGCATGTCTTTTACAGCATATGGTGTTAATGGATTTCAGAGGCTGATAAATGCCTTTGTAGACTGGAAAGGCATGGGGAAAACCTAAGAGCTGGAAGATTCAGTCACTGAATGTAAAAGAGGACAGCTGAACAGGCATAGTTGCATTTTGCTGTCCGTCAGCTCACCATGGTCAATCTTTAATGCTAACTTCAAAGGAATAATAAGGGATGCATAGAAGAAGTCACACACACATCTCATAAAACAAAATTTATCTTTAATTTGTAAGTGTCAACAGCAGTACAAAAGATGGAGTGATGGTGAATAGATTAAGGGTAGAGAGGACAGTCTTGAGGTAAATGAGCATAAATAGGCAGTCTTATAGACACTCCCCTGAGGGGTCTAAACCCCTATCATGGCATATACTGTATCACCCAAGGATGACATGTTTAACATATCAGGAAAGCACCTTGTGCAAAAAAAAAAAAAAAATAAAAAAAATCCCCCCAACCCGAAACATGTAGGTAAGGTGCCAACATACACCAGAACATACTGTATATGGACAGTGTCTTTCAATTTTGTCTTTTCCATTAATAACTGAGGCAGAGGAGGAGAAGACTCTTAAAAGTACCACTGAAAGGTTATTTAATATTTAATTTACCTCACGTCAATACTGCACAACAAAATCCAAGAAGTCTGTTTATGCAATGAAGCAGAGCTAAGAATAACTATTCTCTTTTTTAAATTGAGAACAGATTTATTTTTTAAATCAGTATCCTTAGCAAACTTTTGTCTTTTTTTTTTTTACTGTATCAAGAGGAGAGTGTGAGATGTGATGGCAACCTTTAAGTTCATTTAAAAACTTTACACTGGACTGTACAAGATTTTTTTGATAAACTATTTACATTTTCAGACTTTAAAACATATTCAAAGCAGCAATAGACACTAGTTTTTCCTCTAAACGCCCAAATAATTACCGGCCATGGGCCCAGGTAGGTACCTGCATTGTATATAGAATTTCTACAAAGAAAACCTGCCCATTAAGTTAGCCAGTGGGTGTCCAATGAGCAGCCCTCACCGTTAAGAGCTGCACCCACAGTGTTGCTATAGGAATCAAAGCATAGTACCTTGACAAGAGAGTCTAGGTTGTCCCAACAGCTCTACACAAACTTTACAATTTGAAACAGCAGCTAGCATGTCAGTCCAGCATGTCAGTGAATTGTGCTGATTAAATTAACATAGAGTACAATCTCACAATATACATCACAAACAAATTACAATGTCAGGAAATAAGAGTTACAGTAAGATAAGTTATGTAGTAACAGCTTATAAGCTTGTCTTAATGTAATAAAAAAATTTTTACATGGGAAATACAATAATGAATGAACATAAATGCTAAGCATTCTAGTTTGCTACAAGCTGAAGAAGGGTACAAGAAAAAAAAACACATTGCTTTCTAGAAAGCAAAACACAAATGACAAAGGAAGACAAACGGAGAATGCACACTAGCAGGTCTGCAATGTGCAGCATACAAACAGTTAAATATTTGCACATTCCCCATACTCCAAGAGCACCAAGGACCTCACTTGTGGTTTTTAGAAAGCGGAAATTACAAAGCAAGCCATGTCACTAAGTTGCTTTATAGCTTTCATATTGCCATAAATAACAATTTGATAAGTTTTCCTTTAGCCCAGTTCACCCCACCCCACCCTCTTTATACCCAGCGTGTGAAATCTCAGAATACTTCTTTGTCACCAGTTTCAACAAATCTGGTAGTTAAAAAAGGGCGATGGATTAAAATGAAATATATTTGCATATACATTTTTTTCCTTCTGTAGCAGGGCATTACAGTATATAAAAATGTAGTTTGATCTGAGAAAAATCACAGATATTAATGGGTTATATAAAAAAAAGGTTTGGGGGAAGTTTTTTTTTAAAGGAAAAAGAGTAAGTATTTCATAAAAGATCAAATGAGGTCATATAGTATTATTCTTTTAAAAGAACTTGCTTAAGTGCCAACTTGAATCTTAAAAAAGCATGCAAAACACCAAGGGTCCAAGCCCATTCATTAACTTCTCATAAAAACATGAAGAACTCTATCATACATTCTGCTGGCCACATCTCCAGTGCAGTTGTTCATACTGTGGCCCTGGCTCAGCAATGTTTGCCCCGCTTAACACCAATGCTTTACTGGTCCTCATGACCGCCATGGAAGTACTAACATGCTTAATATTAAGCAGGTAGATAAGTGTTTTGCTGGGGAGGATGGGGGTGTTAATCTCGTAACTTGTTTTGCTAGGAAATGATTTTGAAATGCCATGCCTTTGATAGGACCAAAAAACAAACCAGAATGCCAACCTAGAGAGAGGACTATGTTTTAGATTGCATTGAGGGGTGGTTGTGTTTGTACTCAAAGCAGGAACTGCCCACAGCTGAGTGCTGTACACTTTGCACAGGGTATCATATTTATTGTGACTAATGCTGCTGTTTGTTTTGCATTCCCATCCCAGAGCAATCCCATCTTTCGCCCTCCCCCTGCCTCATGCTGCATCTGAGTACACTGATTTAGGAGGACATTGGGATCCCATGTATTCTCAGCAGGCAGTTTCGCAAGCTAAATGGTGATGCCCAAACATACAGGCAGACCAGAATTGGGCCACTTCTCCCGAGTCACTTCTCCATGTAAGCCTGAACCCTGGAAAGCAGTTCTGCTTCCTTTATGACTTTTATCTTCTATTTCTATGAAATACGAAGTGAACTATTCTAGCTGGTATCAGACTGTTTCGGGAGCGTTCTTCTGTTCAAAATAAGTATGTTATAATTTTCCAAAAAGAAAATATATTGTATCTGTTAATTAAATAAACTGTCTGTTCACAGAGAAAATAGTATTACTATATTTGTGCATTACCTGAATGGAGTTTTTTTTTTCAGTCAGAGTTATTAAGGGGGGCTCAAACACAATGTTTAAAAAGCAATTCCACAAGTCCTCTTTGTGTATTGTGTGAATGATTTCCCCAGGTATTATAGCCCAATATGACAATAACATGATTTAATGAATGTAGAAAATAAAGGTTTGATATTATTAAGTCTTGACTGCATTGCAAGGGTCATCTTAGTCGTGATAATCTTTACAGGGATATGCTTTTGACTTCGAAATGCCATTCTTGTTAAGAACTAAAATATCTCATCAGTTTTACTTGAGTTCAGAAGACTAACTGTGTTTCCTATCAAATGTATCAGAAATTTGGTATGTTTAATGTATCAGCTTTATAAAAAAGAAGAAAGCATTCTGTGTTTGTGGAATATGCTATTAAAAATCAGTGAGAGCACAAGTGAGGCATCTTGCTGTCCCAGCTACAGGTCCACAATACTGTGCTCACACTGCGGGTGTAAATTCAGCATCTACATGAGGTACAGTGACTTGTCAGCATTTAATATGGACCAACATACACTGATATAGAACAAAAGTAAATACATAACTTATACTTCACTAAGTATCCATGAACAAAAAATAAAATTCTATTTCCTATGTTATATTTACACAATTTAAAAAAATTCTAAAATGAGATGGTAAGTTCATCAAAAACTTTGTTTTGAGCTCCAATTAATAAAGTAAAAATGTTCGTTTTTATCCTTATGATTGTCCTTGGTTTTTACTGACATTTTAGAGCCGCTGTCGGCTAATAAATAGAATAAAATGCTCATATGCACAATTCAGATTCAAATATGTTCCTCCCACTCCCCCAGCCAATAAATGCAATTTTTACCAGCTAGCGATTCCTGAACAGCCAGTCATTTTCAAGAACGTGGCTTTAACATACAGAGCATCAGCATTGAGGCAGGACTGGAGCTAAAACAAAGTGTTCATACATACATGTATTTTGCATAAATAAATGAAATAACAAGACATAAAAATGACTCAAATCCGGCAACTGTGAGGCAGGCCCACACGAGTCGAAACAGATGACTTTTGTTCATGTAGTTTTCGTACAACAGTTTCACATTAGTCAGAAGTGATAAAAAATACCATTTATATCCAGTGCTTATAACACTTACGAAACAACATCTGTGAGTGTGTGTTTTTTTGTACTACAAGCAAAATCAAGTTTCAGTCCTAAAGAACAGTCCTTTGTTCTCCACAAGCCTGCAGAATATTATTTTGGCATGGTCATAAAATTTTCAAAAATTAACCAACTAATCTAAATGTTTGCCTTTGTGCAAAAATATAATTACATAAAATACAATGCTAGCAATACAGCATTCTACCTATGCAACAAAACCAGAAAAAAAAGAGAACAAGAGAGAAAGTAAGTGACATGGGGGGAGGGAGAGATACTTCTAACTGAAGAATTATGTAAGACATTAATAAATAGTCTTGCTTTTAGGAAATAATGGTATCCCCCACCCCCCCCCCCAATCTGAGCTGAATGCATTAAAACCAGTTCAAATTCCCAAGCAATTATAAGAACAAAAACCACTTTCTATCAGTACCTTAGCCAGCTTAAAGAGGGCGCTCACCAGCTAACGACACAGCATATGCCTTTAAAGTCTTGGCTAGACCAGTTTATTGCTTATTAGACATGGACTCAGAACACATTTAAATAAATATTAAAAATATAGCATTTTGTTCCAAATTACAAAATGGTCAGAGAAATTTGACCATTGTGTTTCTATGCCATTATCTTTATAAATTGTCCTGTAAATTGAACAATCTTCTTTGTTCTTGCACATTTAAATATGATTCCTACAGTGGCAACAATGGCTGTCTCTGCTCAAATAGGTATTAGTGGGGCTACGAGGAAAATGACTGCTCCCGATACAGCATCTTGTCATTGCAGCTCACATGAACTTCTGCAAGACAGGGTGATAGCACGAGGATAGCCAGCATTAACACTATACTTTTTTCATTGTCTGGGCCCTAAAAGAAGCCCGTTCGGTTCTGTGGAAAGATTCCCGCAGACTTCAAGAGGAGCTGCTGTAGGCCCACTCATACCTCTCAGCCTGATTCTGAATTTATCACCAATGTGCTGAACATATCCAATTCAAAATGAAAGCCGAGGGAGTTGAGGAGCTTCAGCACATGTATTCATCAGGCCCATTGGATCTGCATATATATATACAGTGATGTATTTGTGAACAGGAGTGGAGTGTGAGGGGAAAAAATAAAGGCAATTTCTTCTCTGTCTCTGAAATTTAATAAATTCACAATCTTTGAATATATCTCTCTTGTATATTTCCCAGAATTTTCTCTAGCAATTGCATTATTTCTAGTAGTAATACGAATAAAATTTCTAGTTTCTGTAGCACCTTGCATCCAAAGATCCCAAAGCATTGACAAGCATTCATCAATATCTGGCTCACATTCCCACATGACTAATATTCAATAAATATTTTTGATGCACCATTTTCCCAGCTTTGCAATTCAGGTATTTTTGTGGCCTTCCCTCCCCCACTAGAAGTCTCACATATAAATCACTGCATAAATACCTAAGGTAGCAAACAGTTCCTTCAGGTGACAACAGGAACATGATGTACAGAGCCATGATTCACTGCAGGATTCTACAGGCCCTAAAAATTCATCATGGTGGACTCTACATGCAGATTGGATTTTACATCTGCCTTTGTTGTCTAAGTATAGAGGTTTATAACTATAAACACAATTCTTTAGGAATATTTGTACTGTATGTACATATAGAAGTACTCACTTTATTTTGCTTTACATATAGCAGAGTGTTTCCAAGTGCTCCTTGAACATACAGTGTTACAGGAACAAGTGAATTTTTCATTCATAAATGTCACGTTCATTTTAGTAGCAGGTGCACTTTTATTGTCAGATACCGGTGTAATTTAGGGGAGGAGAAAGAAGCGGCTTTTTAAAATATCAGTAAGGAATTGTAAGTGTAATGCCACCAACAGTACTTTTAAAAATAAATATTAAGTATTTGGACCCTTGACATTCTGGAATGAATAAATTATTTAAGAGAAAATGTGTTAAGACTGAATGCAAGGGTTAAAAGCAAAGGAGTAGAGAATGTAATCAAAGGTGGCCTCACACTGCTAAGACAGGCCCGTCCATAGCTGGTGATCGCTCTTTTGTGCTTACTTAAAATTTCATACTAATGGCACATCAAGAGGCAAAAGCAATTGGGCACATGCACTATGGCAACCATGTTCACTACTTAAGAATATCCTGTCTCCAGATTCCTGAGTACTTTACCATATTCTGGAAAAAATTAGGGTTTATATATAATTTTTTTAAGATGCCAAAGGATTGTCTAAGACTCTACAGTGTCTCCTTTAAGACTTTGTTTTTAAATGTTAAGATTCAAAAGTTATGAAAAGTTTGGCACATCAGAAGTTCAGCTATACATATGGAAAAAAAATGGAATTCAGAGACTATTTTTTAAAGACGAGCTATGATGCACAGATGTGCACACTTGCGGACTTGTTCTGTTTCACAATATGAAATCTGCAGGTTTTGTTTTCTAAAATAATCCAGAATAAAAACACATTCACAACCTGTAGGCTGGCACAGCATACCTGAGTGAGAATGTATAACCCCCATCTAAAACAGTAACTTAAACCTTTATCAGCATCCAAACGGAAAAAGACAAAAGGTAAGACTTGTAAGACAGCTATTGATTCATATAAGTTTTCAAGTCCTGATGTCTGATATTTAATATATGTCTTCATCTAAATTAAAAACAAAAAAAAAAAACAAAAACAAAAAACCCAAGTGCATGAAAAATTAGGGAAACAATCTGTCTCACACATCAAGAAACATTTAAGACCATTCTGCTGATGTAACTGTAGGAGCCACACATGCATGCAGGCTCTTTAAGAACTTTTTTTCAAAAAAAATCCCAAAAAACCCAAATGAGTCTGAGTACTTTAATTCTGTGAACACTCCTCAGTTGGTACTGACTGCCTCATGGGCTTCATTTTCACTACTATAGTCTGATTTGGGATCATCCTCATAGTCCTCATACATTTCTATTTCATCCTCTCCATTTATCATTTCATTTCCAGCAAGGCTTCCGCTGTCCGTCTTCATACCATAAGTGCTCTGAATGACAGGGATGCTGGGCTCAGGGCTGGCAGAGGTGCTTGAGCAATCTGACGTCATCTGAGGTGATGGCGTGGTAGTCGCCATAGTAATAGCACCAGGATAGACAACACCCGTTCCCGTGGTGATTGGAATTTGAGGCTGTTGTCTGGAAGGAAAAACAAAAGGGGAATGTGACTTCCTGTGTTCAGAGGAGGGAAGACCTTCTGCAAGTCCAAATGAAAGAAAAGTGGGTGGTTTCCTAGAAAGGCTGCCTGCATTCCTCTGGCGTTCACAGTCTGGTCCCATATGATATTGGTTCATCTTAGCTCCTCCCAAGGACGACTGGAGAGTAAACTGTTTAGTAACTACCACTAACAGACGTTGATTCTTTTATGTATTTTATGTGTTTGTTTAAACCATACTGCTAAGTAGCACTTGGACAGAGATCATCAAAAGGCTTCAGGCACCTGTGTGATGCCTAACTGCTACTGTAGACATCGTGTATCCAAAATCTAAATCCTCCTAACTCCTGGCAAGAGTTAACTCCTGTTAACGAGGGGACCTCAAGATCACCTGTAAGTACCTAAAATGGCAGACAGGTGACTAAGTAACATTGTCTAACTGTAAGTATGTAATTTACTATTTAAGTGCTAGGTAGGCTCCTATGTCACTTAGAATTATTTTTAATATTTTATTGTTGCCTTTTGATTCTTATTTAAATCCATGATCAGAATGCCATTTGTACTTCTGGATTTAATGTGTAAAACTGAGTTTTTGAAGCAGATGTCCTTTTTTCTATGGTAACAGACAGTCTACAGAAATTAACACTTCCTCCTGAGGACCCAATGTCAGATCTGATTTATTTTGACAATACAGATACATGGAAAGACTCAATTAAGGGTGCAGTACCTCTACTTTTGACACATTTTACCTTCTGATATTTGACTTTGCAGTAGGTAATGTTGTCTTTTTCGTGTGTGTGTGTTTTAAGCATGCTGGAGCAATACCACGCTTCAACTAAAATAGGCTTATATCACTGTCAGTCAAGAAATTCAACACAAGCTTTACTGTAAGCATGTACATAGTTGTATTAAGTGATGCAATGTCTCTTCTTACAGTGATGTACGTATATTCAAATGCTATGCCAAGGAAAGGTCAGGTTGATGAACCCATTCCATGGTCAAGTCCTTATTGACTACAAATTAATTAAATCTATTTCTTATGTTTGAGTTAATTAAGTAATAACATACTTTCTATGTTAAAATACTCACACAAATATTCTCCTATTATTTCTGGGTCATTACCTTTAGTAAAGTTAAAAGAAAAAGAAGGGATGTAACTTGTCTGAAGGAAGAGAATCTCCACCGTACTTTAGACGTAATACTGCGTGAATATACTCCAGTACCAGAAATACCTAAGTGCCCTGGAAGATGCTGTTTTAGTATTGACTGGTTATTGAACATACATGCCTATTTGCATAATCTATTTAAAGAATCATATATTTCAATGTATTCCCAACCTTCTTTAGAGCAATATTGACCAAGTATTAGAGAACTATTCTAAAATTTTAGCAGGAGAAACAGTGTCAGATGTATTTGAATAGTCTAACGAATCTATAACTTCTTGACCACTGTGTCATTCTATGCTAAAATTCAAAAGGATATTCCGTAAACCAGTCTTTCACAAATCCTTAATCATTGGCTAAATCAATACACAAAGTATGTAAAGCTTATTTGAAAGACCCTAAATGTTGAGTCTTTATTGTTGATTGATCAAACTCTAATTTTGATAAATAACATGCTACAAAGTTACTGGGAAACCAAAGACCTTCAAGTTTGGGAATGAATACAGACAGTCAAATCATGAACGCCCTGTGTAAGATAATACTAAAATAGCATGTAGTACTGTCATTGCTGGTACTGCTAGCCTGACTCTTAAAGCCTCTGCACAGCTTGAGAAATTCAAACATCTGTTGTATAAGTATGGTACACCTGGGTAGCAGCGAGCAAAAATTCAGCAGTAATTCATTTGACTCATTCATTATACTCCTGTTTGCAAATGATGATTTGCAGATGATTTACAAACAGCTAGGGATTTTTCACTAAATTTTCACTTTTTAAATGGTCTGATAAATGTTCTGTGAAAACAATTTTCAGCCAATGTATTTGCTTGCAAGTGATTTTCTGCAAACATCTTTCAATACTTTATCCATAAAATTGAACACCTACCTCACATGGGAACATTTCTGTTTTAGGACTGCACATTGTCGGGAGTATAAACTATTGCTGTTAAAAGCCCACATGTATCTCCTCCACAACTTTTAGACACAGAAAATGTTCACATTATTGACTGTTTTCACAAAGCAAAGGAAAAAGAAACCCACACATGGTCACAGCAAAATTCTACATAGTTGTCACCAGGCAGTACACACTTAATTCTCTCTAATCTACCCATCTAACAACTGCTGGTACTAATCTTTTTCTGGTATTTCTTAGAATAAATAAATTCACAAAACAAAGCATCCCAATCGTTCATCAAAGAACATCACAATATTAATGCCAAAAGATGTTCTGAGAAAAGTTGGTTTTAGAGCTCTTCTAATAAGAATATACTCAAAGAATGATTGAGTGCAAGCTGCTCTTGTGTTATAGATGACAGTAAGGATCCACCTCTACCCCTTCCCAAAAAAAAGTTTGCATTTTTTAGAAGCAAATTGCCTTTTTGTAAGCAACAAGAAGGAAAAAAAAATAAAATCTGTTTAGGACAGGGCTGTGAGTGTCTTGGTAAAATTATTGCTGTCAGTGTTAAGCCCTAAAGGACAAACTAAGTTAAGAAATTCAGATATTCTTTCAAATGCTTATCAAGTCAGCAAAAGTCTTTTGCATATCCACATTTCAACGAGACAGGGTATATTTGTCCAAGTACCACCCATTTCAAAATATAAAGGGAGGAGGTCACCTGAGCATAATAAAGCAGATTTTACAGTGATACCTTTTACTTGAGAATGCACCAAATGCATGGTGACCTATAGAATTAATCTAACTGGTAAAGAACTTGATCAGTTTAACAGGAAAGTTAAAGGCTTACTGAATTTGTCATTCATAAATGCAGTTCTTTTTTACATGTTAAACAAAAATCAGACATGATGTGCATGCCTGCTGCTGGGTGGGTAGTATCTGTGAGCTTTAAATTACCTATATTTCACCATGGAACTGTAAACATGTGGTAACTGTACTACCTAAATGGGACCTATCTCAAATTGCTACCCATTTTCCAGCAAAAATATGCGAGCACTTAAACATGAGCACTCACACACCCCCAGTAACTGGACACCTACCTCTCACTTGAGCCCTGTTATTATTTAGAGCTGATCAGGTTGTCACTGTAAATTCTGCTCAAGTTGCCGCATTACATCCCAGAAAGCCTTATTTTTAAGATATCACAAACTATATGGATGACATATGTTACTGGAGATGAGTGTTACCGTTTTCTAAGTAATCAAATTGTATAGGATGGGGAGCGGGGAAGAAAGAAATCACAGCATTTATTTAAATTCTAACTACTCTCCCTGAAAGGAAGATTTGGCATTTCTAACCTATGACTCTGGCCGTTATGTTTTCTTTTATTTGTAGTTCTTAAAGGCTGGATGGCAGGCTGAGAGTTGTGGTCAACGGAGCCAAATCCAGTTGGTAGCCAGTCACTAGCGGTGTTCCCCAGGGCTCAGTTTTGGGACCCTCAGTAAATTTGCAGGTGACACCAAGCTGGGTGAGAGTGTCAATCTGCTTGAGGGTAGGGAGGCTCTCCAGAGGGACCTGGACAGGCTGGATCGATGGGCTGAGACCAACGGCATGAGGTTCAACAAGAACACTTCGGCCACAAAAACCCCATGCAGCGTTACAGGCTGGGGGAGGAGTGGTTAGAAAGTGGTCAAGCGGAAAAAGACCTGGGGCTGCTGGCTGACAGCTGGCTGAACATGAGCCAGCAGTGTGCCCAGGTGGCCAAGAAGGCCAATGGCATCCTGGCTTGTATCAGGAATAGTGTGGCCAGCAGGACTAGGGAAGTGATCGTCCCCCTGTACTCGGCACCGATGAGGCTGTACCTCGAGTATTGTGTCCAGTTCTGGGCCCCTCACGACAAGAAAGACCTTGAGGTGCTGGAGCACGTCCAAAGAAGGGCAATGAAGGTGGTGAAGGGCCTGGAGGGTAAGTCTTATGGGGAGCAGCTGAGGGAGCTGGGAGTGTTTAGCCTGGAGAAGAGGAGGATGAGGGGAGACCTGATCGCTCTCTACAACAACCTGAAAGGAGGGTGTAGCAAGCTGGGGATCAGCCTCTTCTCCCAGGCAACTAGTGACAGGACAAGAGGGCATAGTCTGAAACTGTGCCAGGGGAAGTTCAGGCTAGAAATGAGGAAGCATTTCTTCACAGAATGGGTTATTAGGCATTGGAATGGGCTGCCCAGGGAGGTGGTGGAGTCACCATCCCTGGTGGTGTTTAAGAAAAGACTGGAGGTGGCACTTAGTGCCATGGTTTAGTTGACATGGTGGTGTTAGGGCTAAGGTTGGACTCGACGATCCCAGAGATCTCTTCCAACCAAACCGATTCTGTGATTCTGTATTTTTTATAATGTTAAATTCCACATGTTTAATTCTGGTATCTAGCTAGAGTTTTGCCTATCATAGGACCTTAGAGTGAGGAGATAAAAACATGCTTTACTGCAAGCTACAATTCAACTCAGTTGCACATGGTTAAAGCAAGGATGTTTTCTGCCTGGTTAAGACTTCCAGAACCCAACATTAATCTTCCTATTTCTTCAGATCTGTGAGGAACAGTGATGCATGGCTATGTACCCTGGCTTCAAACCACTCCTATCTCCACCATCTCTTCTTTGCTGAAGAAATCCTTATGTGGCCAGTTACTACAGGTTGCTTGCATCTCTGCTCTGCCAGCATTGCTAACATGTCTGTCCGGTCTGGGGCCAAAGATTTGGCCAAAAACAGTTAGGTAAATATAAAAAAAGAGGTAACATGAAAATTCTTAGACCAATTGACCTGCTTAGAAGTTTGTGGCATTAATATTCTTGGGATTTTCCTGGAGAACATTCCACTTTTGACTTTTGCAAAATTAGCTAAACATTTAAATTGGCAAATTACCATTGTTTTCTGATCCCTTCCCAACTATTTCTGACATCTTTTAAAATGACTGAAGCAAAATCGATTGCATTAAGGAAAATGCTTATATGCTACATGCCCCTGAAACTTACATTCCCATAAGGAATGAAATAACAGTAAATCTCACAAAAGCACCCACTGTGTACTCTAAGTTCAAGCTACAGGAGTATAATATTACAGCCTTATTCAAAACCGTAGTGTAGCAACATTCAGACTATGTGTATACAGTAGTTATAAACACTATAAAAGCTTTATTCTAAACATCTTACACTGGTAAAACACAAAAAAAATGTTACTGCTTACATCATTTTGCAAAGAAATGTATATATCATATACTTGTATTTAGAGTGTATTAGACTGTAAAAATGACTGAGAATTGAATTATTTTTGTAAGACAAGGCAACAAAAGACAGACTCTTAAGTTAAAATGTGTGAATTTATGGTTTATATATGATCCATTTGTTAGTTCAAATTTATTTATGCATTGCAAAAAAAAAGTACTATGGAAGATAAATTGTAAATCACTTGAAGTCTGTTCAGGGATTAATTTATGCTGAAGTTATCATTCACAACTTCCCATTAATAATTTTATTATTAAAAATAGCTCAATTATTTTAAAGACGTAGCTGGCTTCAGATTCAGCTTCCACTAGATTAAAACCAGCAATTTTTTTAATATACTCTGTATTAAACATGAAGTATTTCTGTATATTATCTGCCTCATTTGGAACAAAATCCATTCATGTAGGGATGCAATAGAAGGCCTATGCACATTTTAAGTTCCATGCTGTTCTCTAAAATACTTGCCAGTTCCTAATTTTTGTGCTGATCTATCACACATAGAACATTTATCTCAAAACATGAATTTCCTGCCTAATTCATTCCAAGAAATCTTCACTGTCATTCAGTTCTTTGGAAGCTTTTCTTCAAAAATCACAACAGGACCTGGCCATTCATTAGCTTATTTCTCTACTTTATTTTAAAGCCTGACTAGTTTGTATATTGAGATTCTCTAAACAACTTCTGTGCATCTTATCAATGTTTATCAAAGAATGTGGCTCACTGAAGTAAGCAGTATGAGCTTTTTGCATCTTAAAAGTTCAAGCAGTGTAAAACTCTTTCTATGTTTGTGATGGGGAGTGTTTTAGTTGTACACATGGCAGAATTATACTATGCTAGCCAATGGCTCACCCAAAGGGATCTGACAGAACCTAGCCCTTACTGCTTAAGCCATAAATTTACATTTAGTGTAAGAGAATACCAAACACAAATATAAAATAATATAATTTTTCTTGCTATTTGTACTTTCCTCTAGCCACCTGTTTTGAAAGTCTATGTTTCTCTTCACACATCTCCTATTTATCTTTTTATTCTGTGATGACAATTTTTGCCATTTTGGCAAAATTTCACATTGCATTGCAGTCTATTTTGTACTTTTGTTCTCTATCTTACACTGAAATATTTACTGTAAACATAAAATATATTCAATCCTAAAACCCACATTTGTCTCCTATTTCGTTCTGAAAAGGAAACTGCATCTCAACTCTCACGTCTACAGTTCTGAAGAACGGTTTATACTGTTTGTTCCATCAAAACAGTGGAAAAACGATGGGTGTACAAGGTCAGTTAGGAAAACTGTTCCAGCTGATGCTTTATGTGATATTTACATTAAACACAAGGAAGAGTAAGTTTAAGAATTTGATGGGTTCAATTACTGTGTTCCACTTAATTATAATCTGATTTGGGTGAAATGTTACTCAGTAAGCTATTCTGCTGAAATAAATGACACCATGTTTTATGTTTCAGTTCAAAAAAGCTGTCCCCAGATGGTTTTTTCACTTTTTTTGCTTGGTCTCTTCCAAGAATTTTGTATTAATTTTTTCTTTAGGGAAAAAGGGAATTTGGGACAACAGTGGGAAGTCACAGAAAAGCATGAAATATTTTTTTTAAAATCACAGCCTGTGTTTCTTCAGTATCAAAATTTATATTCATATTGAACTGCAACATGGATCTCATTTCACCATTATTGAATGCATCCATTAGATTTCATATCACTTTTTTCATCACTTGCATAACTAAAAGTCATTGTTTCCAGTAAAGTCCACTGCATCATTTCATAAGTGCACAAAGGTAATTTACTCTTACTTTGAAACTTCTACAACATGGATAGAGCATGGTGAAGTGGACTTAGCATAAATATGAATTAGAACTAATCCTTTCAAGAAAATGATGACATTCTCATGGTCTTTGTGATCATACTATTTGATATATGAGAAAGATGTTACATTTAGGTTGCAGCAGCAGTTTAATTTTGAATAGTTTTCATTATTTTTTTTTAAATCACAATATCACTCTTTAAGTAGGCACTTTTAGAAGTTTCTTAAATCCATCCTCCATATTCACCTCCATATTTAGCCACCACTTCCAATGTGTAAAATGCTACTGCTTAATACTGTTTTCAATTAGCAAACAATTCTCAAATTGTTCAGACTGCTGTTTTGGCATTTCTTTTGCATTTCTTGTCTAGATGTGATTTGGTCTGTCAATCTGCTTTGGAAGACATAAGCTAGAGTTTCACTTCCTCAATCTGAATATAATTTGTGATGTGCTGTATAAATTCAGATTTCTATTTAGAGTTCTATGTGCAATTTTGATGGAAGCCTATTAGTAAACAATTTCCCTTAGAGTGAAGAATAAAAGGCAATGTCAAAACTGTAGACTGGAAGGCTATTTTAAGATATCAAAAACACTTCTATTTACCGATTGAAGAAAGAGACCACATTGTTGCAGGCTCTACCACAAAATAATTGACTGCAACAGGAGTTCTGCATCCCAAGCCAAAAATGAGGGCACATAATCGACGTCAAGGTCAATTATCTGGTAGTGAAGTACCCAACAAAAGGAGGCTATTGTGATTAGAGAAATAAGCAGAACATTGTGAATTTCGAAAGGCTGGCACTGGAGATAGATTTTAGACTTTTTGTAAACCACAAGAAACATTGTGTTAGAGCACTGAGCATCACAGATTAATTCATAAAAAAAACAGGAGAGGGAAATCAGTTATGGTGCAGTTGTTTCACTGGACTTTTGTTATCTTTAGCCTGTAGATCTTTCATAGTGCTGCTTTCTCTGCTGAAGACTAGAGGAAATACTGTTAAAAAACACACAATGTTTTTAGAACTGTGCCAGGGTCTTTTTGAGCCATATGTCCCAAGTTGTAAATCTACCCAGTCCATCTATGCACTACTTGAAAGACTCTTCCTAAAACATTTATTTTTTAAAATATGTTTTTCCACAGTTCTAGATATAACAAAATTCCTAATGGCCTCATGCTATGATATCATTCATTCATGTGTGTTCCTAATGTAACTGCTATTACTCCTGTCCCTTTTCTCTTTTGCCCCTCTCCGGACTCCTTATTCTGCATCAAAATAATCTTTTGTGTTTTTCTCTTTGTTCTTGTCTTAATTTAGGAACTGATCCTGGAGTCATTACTAACCCAGAATGGATTAGTTTACTAATAACCCACAAAAGACATGATTCAAACCTTTCAGGCTAATGGGAAACAACTTCTTTTGACTTTAAAGAATTCCACAATCAGTCTCATAGTCAGCATTCAGTGTCAACTGATAGCTCCATATTCCATGATACATCTTATGCTTTTAATAAGGTTTTACAGGTTCGAATCCTTACCTTCTACATGACATTAGTGACTTAAACAGGTAAGTCTATTTGTTTTCAAACAGCAGGCTCTATCTTTGAAAAAAAAATACAATAGTACTCACCCTACGGTAAAAAACTGCCTCATCTCTTGTCTTCGAGACCTCATCAGTTGTTTGTATTCACCAATACGCAATTTCTTTCCATCAACAATGCAGGTACGTTTTGGTCGAGGTTTGTATTTGTAATTAGGATACTTTTCTAGGTGGATTTTACTTAGCCGTGCCTGCTCTTCGTAATAAGGTTGTTTCTCTTGATTTGACATGGACTTCCAGCGAGATCCTATTAACACAAAACATTACTGAGTGCTCAGGTAAAGCAGGTTTAATTTTACACATACACATTTCAACATGCCTTCTCGCCACAACAAACAAATTTTAAATAAATTAATTAAATAAACTGATTTGAATTTACATTAGCCAGCACATATATTGGGATGCACACCTTAAAAGAACCTTGACTTTCAGATATTGCTGCAGACCCAACATATGTAAATCTCTATTAAATAGATGCACTTAAAATCAATAGTTACTTCTCAAAATCTCAGCCTCATGTTGCAAAACAGACTATTTAATTTTTTACAATATGAGCATTAATCTGTGAATAATTCTGTACCTTTGTAATACCATGCACAGTATTATGGTTAAGGAAGGTCTACAATCATACTTTTACTGTTAAAAGCTTAACACGTTGCCTAGGGATACATGCTGCTTTGATAGTTTTATGAGGATTTGGTTTATACACTCCTGCTAATAGATATTAATACCTTCCTATGTAGCAGGAAAAAATTATCAAAACCTTATAGATTCAACAAAATTATGAAAAATCCTTTGCTGTCTGGGTGTCTTAAATTTGCTAATCTTCTGTTATAAGCTTGGCATAATATTGGCACCTTACCATATTTTAAATCCTATTATGCATATTATCTTCCAGCCAGATGTAATAAATGCACAGAACTGTACTGAGTAAGTTACATTTAACAAACTTACATTTAAAAAAAAAGAAAAACAGAAAGCACATTGTAATTATATACACCACTTCAGGTACTGTAAACTATGACTGAAAGCTGCACCAATAAAAAAGTTAAAAAATTAACACAGTGTACACAGGAAGAGGAAAAAGTATTCAGATCTCTTGTATTGTTTATAAGGAGCTATCTAAACACTTGAATAGAGAAGGGATTTTTTTTTTTTTTCCAGGGTATAAGAAATGCAGAAAATAGCTTTTTGGTGTCTTTTAGATGAATAAAATGATTACAGCTGTGGTAAATGTGGGTGGAAGCTATTCTTTTACCAAGATTTTTCATACATCAACAAATGGAAAAGTTGTATAAATATTATCCATAGCCAGCAATACTCTGTGTCAGTTCTAATATTTCAGTCTCTTTTCTCATTGTCCTGGAAAAGTTGCACAGATATTATATGGACATAGACTTACTTGTGGCAGAGCAGATACTGACAGGTTAATTCCATGGTTAACAAACACTCAATTGCTGGCACTTCTGAAATATTTATGCTGGAAGTTTACATTTTAATGAATACAGTTACTATGCCGCTAATAGTTTTTTCACAGAATGCACACAAATAATATAGATTCCCTACAGCTGCCAACACTGAAACAGTGCAGGTTTTATACAAAACTGAAAGGCTATTCATATAACTTACTTACATAGTAGACAAAAATATGAGAACTACTAAGATTTTAGAAGTTTTAGGACAAAGTAACATTTATTTCTATGTATTCTTGCCTCTGACTGAACTAACATGCAACAAACTTTGGTAAGAATGTATTTGAACTCAAAGTTTACAACAAAATGATTACAGAGGAAACTTGATTTTTACTTTTATTTATTGCAAGTTACATTTGGAATCTATCTTTCACTTCAAAGACTCACAAAGCAAATATAGGTTTTAACATTTCACTGCTCATTCTTATGTATGTTACTAATTCTCTGGAGGGGTCTTAAGAAGCAAATCAAAATTTCTCAAAAATGAGCCAATTTATTTGCACAGTGGCAAAATGTAATCCATGGTCTATTCCCTGATCATCCCAATCTATACAAATTAAATATTAACTATGGTGTCTTTTAACTAAGCAGTATTTGAATTGTATGATACTAGTGCTTCCTTAGCTTTTAGAGCATTGTAACATTTTTGAATCAAACATCATTTTGCGTGTGAGAAGGTATGCATGTACATGTCTTTTGAACTGCGCCAGGTTTCTTTCTTTGACACTGCACTGTCTGACATAAACCTTTGATTTTGACTTTGTACTTTATTATTTTTTTTCCCAGTATTTACTCTAGCAAGTACTATTTTGCATTCAGGTGATTTCTAAAGGGATCTTGCAATTAGACCTTTTATCAGGATACGCTCTTGCAACAGATTTCACAAAACATTCCTTTTGAATGCTGCTAAGTCTTTAAAGCATGTTGCGACTCTGCTATTGAAAATAAAAAGCATTAGGGAAGGGGCAGAAAGGGAAAAGGAAGGGAATGAAAATGAAAACCACCCATGAGTCTTCATTTGTACAAGTTTCAGTAATTCCAATTTCAGTGAACACCTCCCAAACAAAATATGTCCTAAAATTAGAGAAGTTGCATATCCAAGAAGGAAGTAACTAGCCCATGTCACCAATATAAATAATCTCATCTTTCCACAGCTCCAAAAATAACTAGCCTCTGCCAATTGCCTCTACTACAGCAGAGCCTTCTGAGCTTCCCTCAGTTTTGGACGAGCCACAGTCATGATTTGTTCATTGTCTCGCACTTACCTAGAATTTTGCTAATGTTGGAGTTGTGCATGTCAGGGAAGGCTTGGAGAATTTTTCGACGCTCATCCTTTGCCCAAACCATGAAAGCATTCATTGGTCGTTTGATGTGTGGTTCGCTACTGGCTCGGCCCCGCGAATCCCGGTAGACTCGTGCTTCAGCCACAGTGGCACCTCCTGTTGGCCAACAATAATACTGCTGTAGTTTAGCTGCAGAGCCATTCATTGCTTTACTTCCTGTAATGTCAGGGCAGGAAGAAACAAGATGGATGCAAAATATTATTATGTGGTTTACGCAAGCGCTTTCAGTGCTGTGTTTATTTTAGCCTCATTCTCTTTTTCTCTCTCTCTTTTTGCTGATAGGTCTATGAGAAAGAGAGACAAAGAGAGAAAGGCGATCCAGTGATTTCAGTGTAATTGATGAGGCTCACCCAGCTGAAGGCATCAACATCCGAGTGCGGAAACAAATTGCACTGGTATTTCTCCAGTTAAGGTATGGAGATTTGAAAAAGTTTCCGTTTGGGACTTTCACATAGCATACATGTTCTGAATGCTCAACAAAACTCACATAAAAGTTACACTTGAGAATCAAGCTGATGTAGACCTGTTCATACAAGTAATTTACAATGACTTTGCTGCTTGAGCAGTGAAGCACATGCCAAATATTTCATGAAATAAATTACATAGTACACCAGGTACATGCTGCCAGTTGTATGGATCTGATTATATTTGGACCTGAACATTTTAAAGTCACATCTGCTTTAGTTGAATTTTAGATGTGTCTTGTAGCATTTGATCACATATATGTAATAAAACCGTGCCTTCAACAGGTACATGCACAGCATCTTGGAGCTTCCAGCATAGGAGACAAGCACTCCAGCTTTTCCACGCCTGCTGTGCTTTAATGTACCCCAGCGTCCTGGCTTTACCCACCATCAATTGAACTTGTACATGCTAACCTTAAGCAGTTTTTGAATGCATCCAGCCCTGCTTCTTGACCACAAACAGCAAAGCTTCATGGGGGTTTAGAGTTCACAGAGCTGAGTATGAGGTGTAGAACTAGTTAATACAGGAGAAGGAGATAACCAAGCCTAGATAAGGCATACTTTTAGCAGAAAAACTTTCACAATTGTGTTGACAACATATGTTTTTAGGGTTATACCTTAGCTATAAGAGAAAGGCAAAAAGTCTTTACAGCGGAAGAGTGACATACTTAGTCTTAGGCCTCATCAAACTGTTAATATAATTCAATATCTTGAAAAAGCAAGATACTTGACAACAAATTAGCACAGCAATAGGCCTCCTTGTTTGTAAACTATTACAGCACCCGACATGGATTTATTTGCCAAATAATATAAGTTTAATTCTTTACACTAAGTAAAACACTGCAGATTTAGTGATTTCAGTGACTGACTCACAAGTTTTTAATTGTGCAAAAACTAAGTTTCCTAATTTAGTGTGAAAACACTATACGTTAGGAATACCATTTAAAAAATTCTATAAAAGAAATACATGAGAAAAAGTCCTAAAATAGAGGATGCATAACTAATACACCACCTTTTTGCCACCAGGTCCACAGTACATTAATTTCATTTAAAACTCACTGACCATACAGGATAAATTGATTTTGCTTTATATGGTGTTGACAGCCATGTTTATTGTGCAGTGAAATGTAGTGTAGTTTCAAGCTGACTATATCCATCAACGCAGGGCACTATGCTGACTACTGGGCCAGATGAAGACATACATTACCCTGAGAGTAAAACACTCATTCATATACGGCAGTGTCTTCTCCTGAGGATCACCATGGTAATTTATGATGCCTCCAACGCCATTACTTCACAACTGACACCAATTTGGCAATTTGTATACTAACATGCGTGCACATAAAAGAAGACAGGTTTGTGGCAAATGTGAGATGCAAAACTATTTTAATACTATTCTAAGTTAAGGACCATGCTACAAGTGTCCAGCATTTACAGGAGGCTGCAGCTGCAGTCAGCTTTTTATTGCAAAAAGGAACAGTAGCTTTGCTGAGCGACCTGCATGTAGGACCAGTTTAGGAGTATGTATGGTTAATGAGGCTCTGTCAGTTGTTGTCAGAAAGCTTGGAACATGCATATCAAAGATACCATCTTTTGAGAGAGGATATATTTATTGTGAAACTATAATAAGTTACAAACATAGTAAGTCAACACTGAAACATTTATTGAGACAAACAGCTATATGATTTGAGAAAAATCAAATATATCATGTAATGTTTGTTCCATCTTTTAAAATAATACTATAAAAATTGTAACTAGTATGTGGGCAATTAGGAAGTTGGTGACAAATTAAACAATTTAAATTATTATTGATGCAAAAGTTGTCATTTGTTATTCAGCTACTCTACTCACAGCAAAGGAAAGAAGACACATTTGAGTCCACATGATGATTTTCCATCTTTTACTTTCCCAAAGGTACTTATTCACTGTGGCTAAGGAGTTTGTCTTTAGCCCTTTCTAACACAATTTTGGCCTGACTTCTCAATCCTAATGCAGGCAAAGAGTACCTTTACTAGTATCAAGATTATAGGCTGTCTTTTTAGTTTGGATATAATTTAGATAGAATGAAAAAAAAAAAAAAAGAAGAAAAAAAACCCCCACCATAAATCATCTGTTTTCAGAGAAAGGGAGAAAGGTTATGTTAGAAAACAATTCTTACTTGGAGTAATAAATTACAATCGTCCCAAGAAGGCCAAGAAGCTGTGGCTGCATCTGCTTTAAGCAAGTCCACACTTGAAGGACTTGAAAAAGCAGCCAAAGAGTTGATGTTCTTTGTGCTTGATCTCTTGGGGAATATTTGCAAGTTGACCCATAGGCCATCACAAAAGCATCTGCAAAATTAATTTCTGCAAATAACTAAAGTAATATAATCTCCATGTTCTTCTATCTCAGAACTACAGAATTATATTCAGTATATAAAGCATTACAAGAAAATACTTCTGTTAGCATGTGATTCTACATGAGGAGCTAGAAAGTCTCAGTACCTTTTTAGCTTAGAAATGAGATGCTAATGATACAAAAAGCACATACACTCAGTGAGCTCTTACAAGTTGAAACACATAAGAACAAGCTTTCAAACTGGTTGTTCTTAGGTACTTCATCCTGTCAATCAGATATTTAGAATGTATTGTGCCCTATATAAACAATTTCAACAGGTTTTACAAAGTATGGATTTTTTTCTTGTTGTGATAATTATAGTACTGACAGAGGCTGAAAGAGACGCTTGAAATCTTTAAAGAAAAGATATGTACAATTGCAAAGAAGTAGGTGGTTTACTTATTTCTGAAAATATTTTCAGGAAAGTCTAATAAATAATAAACTCAAAATAACAGATAAAATGTGCTCCTAATGAAGGGTGAGAAGAGAGGAGGAAGTTGGTAATTGTCTCTCTATGGCAACTAATGCTCTATCTGCTAGTTACTGTTCATACTTCAATCACATGAGGAGGTTTTGATTTTCAGAATTAAAAGCCTGGTCAGAATTAAAAATTATTGCAAAAGCAGTACAGTTTGGCTGCCCCGATGGCTTAGTTGGCAAAGAAATCTAGACTTCAGCCTAAAGGCTGGGGCTGTCCTCAAAGTGACACTTTTAGCTTCTGAGGCTGTGGACTGCCTCACTTCCTAGATGCTTTGCATTTGCTCAACTTGTCATGACTTTGATGATTTAAAGCTAAAAGCAGATTAGAGGAGAATGATCACTTTTTGTGGATATATGGCAGGCAGCTCCTCTGTGGAAGCTGGATTCCAGACTAGACAGTAAGGACAATACTAGGTCAAACACCACAGAATTAATCTAAAAATGTTACAGCTTCATTAAAGTAACTTCAAACAATATTTTTGTTCCAAAAGAGACAGATTGCTTTCTAATGACAGTGCAGGGGAAGAAGAACTCCTGTTCTTTAGAAAGAGAAAAGATCTCTTCATCAACAGGAAAGATAAACATTTTCACATTAATTAAATGTTAAGAAACATACAGTAACAATTTTTACATTGTTTATTTATTTATTCCTGCCTTTATCTGAGTTTCTCGGCTTTTATAATGACAAGAATTTTAGGACAGGCACCATGTCTTAGTATGTTCCCTGAAATCTTAGACACATTAGGGTTAATCCTATTAACAAGATGCAGTTTTACTCTTCCATTTTATACAACACCTACCACAACAAAACCTCAGACTGGACCTTTACATGTTACCAGAATGGAAACAATAATAAACATGATAGAAAGGAGCAAAACAAAGGGTGAAAAAAAGATAAGGAAAGAAAGAGAAAAGAAGTGGCAGCAAAAAGAGAGATTTTTATCAGTCACTCTGTTATTCTTTAATTACTCTTCACACTATTCCCACTGATTCATGTTTGAAGTGATAGATTTCCTTTGACTCCCCCCCCACCCCGATAACGAATCTTTGGCTACTCTAGAGAATATACTGCATACCATCTTCCATAGACATACACCAAGATAGGATATATAGAAATCAAGACAATCTTTCTAGGTTCCTAGTGTAAAAGTGGCTGGTTAGTACTAAAGCTCCTATCATCAGTTATTCATTAAGCTGAGATGACATTTTTGTCTACTTTGGAAAAGACTGATTGTGACCTCCAAAATTACCACAGACCTAGCCCTGTCTTTGGTAATACAACTAGCACTGCTAGCAGCTTGCATTGAAGAGACCAGAACCTAATGAACATGCAAACAGGAGTCACTCTTTTACTACGAGAGATGGGTTACTCATAAACACGGAAATGCCATAAAAACAAGGAACACGAAAAACCAGCTTGGCAGTCCCCCATCCTGCTCTTAACCTGTGGACAGACAAATCCAGCCTTTATGAACGACATAGCAATGTTTCAAATCAAATAAAAAAATGCAAATCTGGAAAGAACAGAATGACAAAAGAAGCTTTGGAAAGTTTAGAATACAGGAATACTCATTTAAATATTATTTTGAGTTATTAAGTTCAATGTTCAATTTTGGAGAAAGATACAAAAATTACTACTTCACTGTAATCTAAGTGACTTGCAGCAGTGTTAGTGTAACATTTATCTGGTTTGCCCCTTGCCTGCCTCTTGCTTCTTCATCCCCATCCCCATTCAGAAGACTTTCTCATTCTTTATTACCAGCAAGAGAGGCGAAATAAAGGGGTATCTCATGAACTATTGTCATTACCAGCATGTCTTGTCATCACTAGGCAAAACTAACACTCACTTGGAAATATGATGGGCTCTGGGATGGGGATGCCTGTAGTCACACAGTGGCACAAATGTTCTGCAGGGAAGTGTCTGTTTGTCAAGCTGCTTTCATTCCAAATGCTAAACAAATATTATTCAGCCGGAATTTGAGGGCTGAACATTTCTTATAGGCTACAGGTCAGTGAATGGAAAGGGGTAAAAAACTGAGAAAGACAGGAATGATTCATGAAATACTGGAATATTTAAATAGGCTCTAAAATATTTCACCTGCAAGGGTTCTGAAATAGGCTAAGTAAATACTAAGAGGTGGGAATATACTGTAGCACAGGTTAGCTACATCCATGCAACACTTGGTTATGATAAAGCTTCTATTTTTCTTGTTAAGAGACTCCATTCTCTTGAAAACATCAACAAGAAGAACCAAAAGGGAATTCCCTAAGGTCAGCTCTGAGGAAACATAAACCTCTAATTCAATAACTCCGCTACTGCACTGAAAAAGGCCTTATTATTGCAACATCCATATGGAGTCAATTGCACATTAATGACTAATCAATCCCTCCCCTTTCTATTCTACTTATAGTGTCACAAGCCATGTTTAGATTAGCCCATTTCCTGCTTAGGATCGCTCAAGATGTCTTTTGTTCTTTCAGGGCTGGCCTGGTGGAGGCAGCTTAAACAAACACACGACCCAAGTGGTGCAGGAGTTATAAACTGCCATATGTGAATGAACAAAGGGGCCATACTAAAGCCTTTTGTGGTATTTGTTAATGTTTTTCATCTGAGTTTAAAAAGACCTAATGACTTTGTGGTGAGCTGATGCATGTGGCTCGTGGCTTTGCAAAATGAAGGAAATTCTAGCCAGTTATATATCAGCATAAATTTTCTGAAGTGCCTCGTTTTCAGTTTTGTTGGCAGTGAGTTTACTTTTTAGTACATTTGTTTTACATATGCAAGCAAAATTCTTAATTTCAATTAAAACACAGCACCAGTTTTCACAGTCACCCTCACAACCTGCATACATGTCTTTCCACATTTGAAAGCCTAAAGCTAAAATTAATAGTGAAATATCTTCTGAGTGTGAAATCAGAGCAACTATTCTCAGCTCTGTCAGTGGTAGCAGTTCACTCACCAGTGTTTAAAGCGGAATTGTTAGTTGGGTCATATTAAATACTGAAACAATATTTCTAAATAAGCTATTAGCACATCCGTGCTGCAGAGCCAGCCATGCCCAAATTTACATTATTTCAATGAATTAAAACTGCTAAATGCAACTACTTTCTTGATGGCTTACACAAACAGTTTAGATTTCTTGACCACATTTTATGGCAAAATTAACCCTCATGGAAACTTGGCATGGAATACAGCTAAAACAATACAATAATCTTTTAAATTACATGGAATATTAACTGAATTAATTAGTGCTTAAGGCCTGACTTAAGCCCTCAGTGGCCTACATAGTCCCACTTGTGCTGTAATGTAAGAGCATGAAAAGTATTCTGTGAAGATCCATGAAATGTTTAGATAGAAATTGGGATGAAGAAGCGGCCTCTACTATAAATTTGGGGAGGTATGCAAGTGTCATAAGATTTTTCAATCATGTGCCACTTGCAGACTTCAAGAGCCTTCACAGATAATTAATTAAATGCTAACAACCCCATTCTGACATAGATATTATTGATAGACAAAATGTGAAACGTATTTAAGTTGAAAGTTATTCAGCCTAAATAACGACACCAGAAGTAAGGGATTGCCAGTCATCAGGTCTAATTACAATCAACATTCACACGAACACTATTGTTGTTTGACATTTCATTTCAATCTCAAATGAGGAAAGTAGAGGCCCACAGAAAGGAAAACCATGGACAAAACAGCACAGCCCAAGAGAAATATCTGACAATATCTATCGATACTGCAAATTGGTTTGGTTCTTTTTTTTTTTTTCAGAAAAACTGTTGTTCTAGCAGCTAAGCAATTACTGTTACTGTTAGTCATATTCAAAGTCAAAACAATACAAAGAGGATGAACCAATCTATTTAACATAAAAATGTTTCCATAACAGTAACAGCTTTATTGCCAGTGGGGTTGTTACTCATAATTTCAAATTTCTGCTGACATGACAGTGTCACCTAGAACATCCAGAAAACATGATACTGATTTAAAACACAAGGATTAATTTTGCAGTCTTCAGTCATCCCTAACAATTTTTAAAAAAATCCTACCTGAACAAGGGCCATAGGACATCATCCATTCATATCTCAGTCAATGCTTTGTTTTGTTTTAAGATGGAGAAATGGCAGACAGGAGTTCATCACAGAGAAAAAAGGTAGCCTGACTTCAAGTTTGATGGATGCACTGTTCAAGGTGTGGCTGAACACTGTTAATAAACAACTTTGCTTGCTCCTATGATGTAGCAAAACAATGACTTTTAAAAGCTGAAGTACAAGGCAGTTTATAAAAGGGAACTACACCTAACGATGGGAGAGAGTTTTACAAAACCACCTCCCTCAAATTATGTGATATTAATGAAACGCAGAAGACTTTGCAAAAGGTTTTAATATGTGTTGGAATCACTGCTTTAGTGGCCCATTTCCTACATTCAATCTGCAACTGAATTTGTCACCTTCTGGCATATGCAACATCATTCTTTGTATCAATATAAATAATTCCCTCCATCCAGTGTTTTCTGTTCTCACTTGTCATATCATACCAGTAATTAGATGGCAAGGACCTACGGCTAGGATATGCATATGGCATTACTACTTGCCTTTCACATGGAGTGCTGATATTATAATAATTAATAATATAATTAGTAAATAATATATCATGAAGGGAGAGAAGCAAGCAAAAGCAGCATAATAACAGGAGCTGTAAGTTAATAATAAATGTTAGGAAAAACTCTTAAGGCTAATTTTTCAGATATGCTGCACCTGTGCATTTGGGACTTGTGAGTGAAGCCAGGAAGATATTTTTACAAACAAGCTAATGCCATGTCCAAATACATTGCCACATTTACCTGGTTTGGATAAAAAATGGGGGATTTGCCATGAAATAGGGGCTCATGAAAATTTGCTGGTTTTTTAAATACTGCACTTCCCATGAAACTACCCTGCCAAGTTGCAAACATAATCATTTAATATTTGCAGAAGCTGTGAAGATATTGTAATGCCTACCCCATACACATTTTGGACCACTGATTCTGTAAAATCAAAACAACGTACAAATTAAGAAAATATTGTCCCCTCGCTACTAAGTTCTGCACTAAACGCTTGCTTAGATACTTGGCATATCTATGTGGAAGAAAGGCAGATGCTCTTCAACACTTTTCTATTGGTGAGATACTGATGTTCCTGAAGGAGAAAATGGTGTTCAGTATAGACTTAGAAAAACAGACAGTTGTACGAAGAAGAGGGCTTGTCTGAATCTGTATCAATTGCTCATGCTTAGCCAGAATATGTGATGTTCTTTCTCTAATGTATTCATATTTCTGCTCCACTTCCTGTGCTCAAGGAGGTAAGGAAGAAGGGCAAGATTCCTCCCTCCTCTATGCAGTATGATATAATGGTGGCTTTCTCCGCCAGCTGAAAATTCAATTGTGCCTGAAAGTTTTATGCCATTTTAGGCAGCTTCAAGCTCCTTTTGCGATACTGGAGCAATACAAAGACATGTGCAGAGCTAAGAATCAGGACCATGGGTGGTTTACACCTATGGTGGCTGTACATGAATGTGAAAAAATGTTTTAAACCACTGAACTACTATGTTTAATTTTTCACTCACCCCACTTAAAAATAGCTACGCAAACTAACTGATGCTTTCAGCATTTGTGACAATGATTTTCTCATGGGCCAAGATTTTCTATGTAAAACTGCAGCCCACAGTTACTTTTTACAGCCTTGTTCTAAATTCCTGAAAATAATGTTTTACTATATAATGGAAATTGTGACAAGCCGTTAACCATAACTGTGCTAATAGGCACTCCTATGTAAAACTGAGGGCATTGTAACAGTGGTTGGTTGTACAACATCAGAAATTCTAACTAGAATTTTTTAAAATAAAGGTACTGTTCTATAAGAATCAATTACTGTAGCATGGAAACAGCAAACAAGAAAGCCTCATATTTAGCCATAGGAAAAAAATACCTGAGACAGTTGAAAATCAAACAGTAACACTTGCAGAGGACACACAGATTTATTATTCTGAAAGTGAGAAACATACTATATGTTAAATATTAGTGTCTTGAGAGGAATAAGTTTCAACGCTATGGGAAGATCACTCCAAACACCCCCAGCTCAGATTTTTCAGTACTCAGAGTGGGAGTTCCCCCTGTAAACTGTTATGGGGATGCTGGCAACAATGAGATTCATGATGTGGTTGCCATCAGAAAAATGATGAGATGTTCTTAAAGACAGAACGTCTTATTCCTGTCCCCTTTGCAGGTGTTGAGTTAGTCCAGGGCTGAGGCACTGAATCTCTTCCAACACAACAGAAACACTGTGCCTAAGTACTTTATCGCAGATTCCTTATCTGTTATGAGTTATTCTGAAAAATTTAAGCATATCCCTCAAGTATCAGGCACAATCAAATAGACTCATGGGTGTTAAAAATGACAACCACGATTAATGAAGGCCACCTTTTAGCATCTGGTCCAATTAACCAATTAACCAAGATAATTAACCAAGTTATTTTATCTTTAAATAATAAAGATACAGTTATAGATTTTATTTTTTTTTTTAAATCAAAGACCTAAAACAAGAATTTGGGGGAATAAAAATTCCAGTAGTTAAGCTTACTGCATTCTCTCTGGAAACACTTCTTTGTTTTCAGACAGCTTTCACTGTTTTGTGATTTTCATCTTTCCGCTCTCAACTGCCATAGCAACTATTACAAATATTTATGTGCGACAAATACTGGCATGGAGAGGCATTCTTTCCTCCAGTATTTATGAAGCACTGTCACAAAAGTAGGTGATGCTTTGTCATGCATGTACTACCTGCTGTTTACACCTCTGCATAGAAGGGTGTTAAACGAGTTACCTCACAGGTTTGGATTGTGTTGGCAGCATGCCAAGATTGATCTGCCTGTAAATATATGGTTCCCTTTCACCTACCTCTTCAGCTGCTCAAAGTCAGTCTTTTTTGGAGTTAAGAAGGAACTGTGTCACCCTTTTGTATAAGTAATTACTTACTATTGGGCATATATGAGAATGTTGAGACTTTGAGTCTTTGTGCTCCCTTTGTAGCTCCTTTTTCTCATGTTTCTCCCCACACAGCCAAGAAACTACCTTCTACACTGCAGAGACTCCCTGTCTTTCCCCAGTTAGCTCATTCCTCTCCACAGGATTCCACATTCACTGCTGCTGCTGCCATTGCAATCACTCATTGTTCACCATGTTCTGGCAATTAGTTAAATCCGTGATGATGCCTCTCACTCTTTCTTTCTTTCTCTGCCATTCGATTTCCCTTCCTTTTGGGCAGGTAGAATCTCTCATCGTACTACAACTTGCCTTGCTATGTGGCTAGCCGAACTCAAATATGAATGGGAAGTGCTAATCTTATGGACATAAAAAAGACAGACTGCTGTTAACTGCTGCAAATATTGAGCAGTTCAATGACTTTGTATGTTGGTCAGCAAATCCGCCATCTGAATTGCTGCAGAACTGTGTTCTTAAGCTTACTGCTGAATAGCAATATGCT
This sequence comes from Cariama cristata, assembly GCF_000690535.1. Classification (NCBI taxonomy): domain Eukaryota; kingdom Metazoa; phylum Chordata; class Aves; order Cariamiformes; family Cariamidae; genus Cariama; species Cariama cristata. Next base: position 33,803 of record NW_009602293.1, read on the forward strand.
CTTTTAAAAGCAGATGTGAACTTGTGCTCCTCCAAGCTTGCGTTCAGGTCCAAAATCAGGTTCAGACCAAAAAACTGTGTATATCTGAACTGGAATTAATAAGATCAAGCTAGGGCTTACTACTAGAACCAACCATTACTAATGATTATGCAGCTCGCAGTCCCCAACTGGCTTGCATTCAGCATACTTGGAGCATGCTCAAAGGTACCACGATCAAACAGATAAGGCTTCAAGCTCTATAATCTCAAACAGTGGCTTGGTATAGAGAAAAACACAATCTTTAAACCAAGGAACTTACAAATTAAAGTAAGAGACAGCAGGCAGTGAAAGGGAGGACACAGGCACTAAGTCAATGAATTTAAGAAGATGAACTGGTACCAATTCCATACCAAAGACTCCAAGATACCTCTTAATGACTGACTCAACATTTAGGTTTCATACCAAAGGCTATCCTTTGGGAGACTATAAAAAGTAATAGTCTAATACAAGGATAAATAAATACATAGATACAGATAGAGTGGACAGACAGATCCTAGCATATTATTTAAAACTGTATTTATCTAAACTAGCAGGCGTGGACCCATCCTCAGAACTATGGTCCATGCTTAATACATAGTGGCAGATTAGTATCAAAGGAAGAAACAGCAAGCACTAAACACAAAGTTTACAGAATCAAGAAAACTACTGCATGAGAAATAGAACAAATGAAAACATCAAAACAGGTCTCAGAAGAAAAGGTCTTTGTGTATGTTGTCCCAAATGGCAAACTGTGAGGCCAAATATTTAACTCACAAGCCCTTGATTCTAATACATTAACACAAATGTTAAGTACTAATACAGCATTTTCATCTATTTCCATTTGCTTTATAAAAAATGAATTTAGCTTCACAATGCATCTGATTTTTCACTTCGGAAAACAAGACACAGAGAAGTTATTTCTCTTTTACAAAATCACACAGTGAGGCAGTGGCAAAACAATAACATTCAGATGTTTTTGCCCTGAGCCCAGGATCCAATCAAGAAAATCATATTTTAACAGATCAAGTTCTTTGGCAGGGATGAGGATCAGGTCTTGATGGAATTTGAATCCCTGACTATGACAGTTGAAGGAAACCACACTGCAACCTGAGCTAAGGTAAAATCAGTAATCGTCAACAGGAACGTTAGGTCTATTCTGCAGATTTCTATCTACTACAAAACAAAATCTTAACATACTTCCCACAAATTTCCAAAGCATTTGACCACAAACACAAAAACAGAAGGATCCATGAACATAGAGCACATTATACGATTCAAAAGAAGCAGCACTATCACCAAAAGTGAGCATCTGTGAAAGGAATGTCTTTTTCAGAACTTGAACCAAAAAAACATATTCAGATCATCCAATATTCTCAGATAACTAAGAACTAAATACTTTAGGTTCCCCCACCTGAAATTTGAACAGGGCTCACCTATGGCTCCTAACTATTTTCCACACACTCTGGTCAGTTGGTGTATGTCAGTCATGTTAAAAAAGGGGTTTTAGTTATAGCTAGATTCAAAGCTGTCTTGGTGTGTCCATGCCAGTTAGCTGTATTTCAGTACTGACAATCTCAAATGCTGAAATTATGAAGCCACCTACAGAAAGAATGATGTTTCCTTTAAAATGATGAGGTTCGGAGAAAAAAAAAATCCTTGTTTAGTTCTATAATTGGCTGTTGTTTATAATTTTGCATACCACTCACCAAACATTTATGAGGATCTCAAATCATGTTTTTGAATTTTGCTAGCTACAAATGTATCATATATTTTAACATGACAACTGGGATTTCCAGGTAATGATGTAAGTCTAATAGCTGTGGATTATTCATCAATGGTGTCACAGTCAGTGGCAATGTTTTTGAATACAGTCTGAGCATGATTTTTAATACAGTTAGCCCAGTCCTGCTGGTGGCTAAGGAAGTAACAGAGATGTTGGTTTACGTCGTATTTAGTATAAAACTCTTGTTGATGATTTTCTGGCCTCTGTTCAGATGACAGTTAGGTCATTATGAGTAACACAAGCTTTGACTTCATATGCTAGGTCATCTCTGAAAGTACACCTAGTTACCATTAATCTTAAAAAAGGTTTCACACACTGGGCAGGGACAACAAGTCTTAAAAGTCATTCTACAGTATCCATTCATATTTGTCTTATAATTGCATAGAGCTAAATTTAAAGATTTTCAAAACTTGTCTTATAATTCATGATTCAGAAAAAATATACATGTAGTTTAAGCTTCTGATCAATGAGCCAGTACTGCAAGCACTCCTAAAACTAAAGGAAAACATGACTCTGATCCTGTCAAACTCAGATCACTGCCATATGTTATAGAAAAGATATAAGGAGTACAGAGAAATCATTGCTAGATACTATTACAAAGGCATTCCATAAAATGCAGAAGTCTGCTGGTATTTCTTATAACAAATTACTTGAACCTTAAAGGCTGTGTCAAAACTGTGGGAACCAGCAGCACTTCCCAGATTTGGTCTATTTTGGCTGCCTGTTGGGATATAACAGACATGTACCATGTCTCTGCACACTTTAGTTTCCTATGGAAACACAGGTGTGCAGGTAGGCAGGGAGCGGAACTGCACTTCCATAGTCCCCTTGGTCTAGATCAGTTGGGGGATCAGGATGCAGCCCAGATTGAACTTCCACCAGTTTATGGCCAGTAGTGGGACTAAATTTGGAGCCCTGGGCCAAGGAATTAAATCTGTTATGCCTCTCCTCCCCACCTTATACCCCGCCACCCCCCCCCCCCAAAAAAAAAAAAAAAACCAAAACCAAAAGCCCTCTACAAATAGTCAATATATCTTCTCTAAATGTAGTAAATTTTGTAATTCTGAAGTTCTATAATTCTGATGATGGGAGTAAAGCCATCTGACAGATCTAACAGTGATCTGTCTGTGATCAGAGTGAGTTGTGACATACTCTGTCACAACTGCACTTGGACCTGAGAGATCTGGATGTATTTCTGATGAAGAAAGATAGGGGGTCAAAAGCTGACCACCAATATGCTAATTCAGAAATCTTTATTTTCTATATGACTGTTATTTGTGTAAAATCACACAACAAAACACATAAATGTTATCTAAAGATTTCTACAGCAACCTGCACTCAAATAGTATCTAAAAAAAAATGAAAAAAAGATTAGAAGTAACATAACAATGACAAAACAGAAAGAAAGGTGTGAAATGCACTAGGTCTTCGAAGAATATGACTGTGGCTATTAGGAACATTTGACATTCATTTGAGACTGTGACCTTGGCAACACACTAAAAATGCAACAAGGCTCTCTTCTTAGAGGAGGCCAAAGAGCAACGAAGCTGGTGAAGGGCCTAGAGCACAAGTCCAATGAGGAGTGGCTGAGGGAACTGGCATTGTTTAGCGTGGAGAAAATGAGGCAAAGGGGAGACCTGATCGCTCTTTACAACTACCTGAAAGGAGGTTGTAGCCAGGTTGGGGTCGGTCTCTTCTCCCAAATAACAAGCGATAGGACAAGAGGAAATGGCCTCAGGTTGCACCAGGGGAAGTTTAGATTGGATATTCAGAAAAATTTCTTCACTGAAAGGGTTGTCAAGCATTGGAACAGGCTGCCCAGGGAAGTGGTGGAGTCCCCATCCCTGGAGGTATTTAAAAGATGTGTAGATGTGGTGCTTAGGATCATGGTTTAGTGGTGGACTTGATAGTGTTAGGTTAACAGTTGGACTCGATGATCTTAAGGGTCTTTTCCAACTTAAATGATTCTGTGATTCTAAAGAATAAGTTCTCAAGTTTCTTAGTAACCCAGCGCTAAAACAGACACGTATGGAAGCACAAAATAACAGCAACACATATAAAAACTTTGTGACATGGCAAACCTAGAAATATCTGTAATCATTTCATGACAATTAGAAGCATTAATATTCTTGAAGATGAACAGAGTCTGTAGTATGGTGCAGTACATCAGAGGCCACAGTTTAACTACTGATATTTCAGCAGCACTGTTTTCAATGGACTTCCACTCTAAATGATGCCACGCTAGTAGTTTCATCCCTTAGCTAGCTTGCCAAAGGTAAGGGCAAAACTTGGGTGATATTTTGAATGTCTTTTTTCTATATCCAGCTAATATCTAATTTCACCTTGTCTACAACTAGAAGGACAAATAAGCAGCTCAGTTTTGAACTCCTGCCAACTTTTTTTTTCAGATCAGCAGAGGTATTCGTCCAGCACCTCTTTTCCAGAGACATCTCTTGGCTGCTAAACAAAGTCTGGAAATCTGAATCCATTCATGAACTCAGATTTCCCAGGTGGCAACAGACCATGCCTCAAACTGCCCCACTAGCTCCAGAAAGACATATATACTGTCCTTAAACTGGCACACATCACTGTAGCTTGGGTTACACATGTCAAAGCTTCGTTCTGCGCTATCCAGTAACAGGGGAGGCTGTCAGTACCACGAGATGTATCAAGATACTAAATTAAGGACACTAGAAAGAGAAAGGATGAATTGAAGGAAATGAGCTAAACCAAGAAAGTTGTCAGGGACTTGATGTCATACGAACCAGTAACTGTGTTAGTATTCTGTTGCAACTTTTCATCCCAACTGAGGAAAAAAATATCCTTCAACACGTTGAAATATGAGAAGTTGCTGCAGGATGGAAATTCCTATACAAAGCAGGTTATAAATAACTGATTAGTCAACAAGTACTTTTGAAAGTCCATGTATCTCCTAAGTCCTTTTTTCTAGAAAAAAAAAATCATTGCAAAACACCTGTCTGAAAGTTATTTTTTAAGTTAAATTCTGTTTAATATTTTTCTGTTTAAAAACAATACAACAGCTGCCAATCACATCCAATAAAGGATGAATAAGTGAAGTTCATAAATAATAGTTCCCTAAAAATGAAAAACTGGAAATTATTGGTTTTATAAGGAACTATTAAAAAAAGAAAAAAAAATATATGGAAAATCTGAAATGTCTCATTAAGGCACTAGCCTCCTTCTGAATATTACTTGTAATAAATGGCTGAGAAGCTTCAGTCATCATCTTATCTTACTGTTATGGAGACCTGAAATCTTGACTATGTCAAAATACTTAAAAAAAATTTAAGCAAAAAACACGTCAGCATGTGCTCCTGGTGTGTATGTCAGTTCCATGTGATAAGCTAATCATGCTATTAAGCCAATAGATAGGAATATTTTGCTGAATTAATTTGAGAGTTAACTATTCCTCTGTATGGATGAGTCAATACTGGAACATCTTGGAACTGAACTTACAGCTTCTCCATTGTGTACAAGTCCTTGCCCAAAATACTTTTAAATTCAGCCTTTTTGTTTTGCCTAGAGACTAATTCAAGATAATGTATGTCAGCTGGCAAGCAAGAAGAATCAGGGCTCTAAGATGTTTTATCATAAGCATATCATGTACTACATATACAGTAAAGAAAAGATAACATTTACACGTGCTGTTTTCATCAGACTTCAAAATGAAGGGACAATTCATGGGATCTTACCTGAACCATTTATTTCTGGGTCACAGAGAGGCAGAACAGAAAATGTGCTCATAGGAATATTTCTCTCTACAGAAAATATTAATGCCTTTTTATCAGAAAAATTCTCTCACAGTATCTCAAGAATCATTTGAAAATAACCCTATTCATCAACAATCACAAGCTTATTGTTCCTATTCTTTTGCTCTAAGAAAAAAGGCAAATTTTGAACCTGTCAGATCTTTGGATATTAATGGAAAAATTTAGAGATGTTTTAACTTTTTCTCAAGACCAGTGGCATAACTAGAACTTGTCAGGTTAAAAAGAGCAAAATGATTCTCAAACAGAAGTAAACTGAGGGGGCAAAATGTTGCATAATATTCTATCTGAATAGTACATTAATCTTACTGCTGTGACTGGCAGGGTTCCTATCTATCTATCTATATATTCTCTTCTAATGTATCATAGGGTAGAGAGGATACCAGTGGCATCCACTTCCACAGCATGCACAATAACCTTGCTAGAGACTAAACTCACATCTTGATAAGCATGGATTTCCACCTGTGGCTTGACACTGTATGCCTGATATGTAGAACTCTCACTGAAATAAGTGCAAATGCACTGAAGGTTTATATCATGAAAAAGACATTTTCATATAGAAAATGTGAAATATTTTCCCATTATCATTTGACAGCTGCCTGTCAATAAAATTGTGCTTGCTATATCTTGAATAGTTTGTGAATGCATGGATGGGTAGACTTCTTAAAGAGCTCTAACTTTCTTCAAGGCTGTTAAAACCTTAAAAACTGGTTAAAATGTATATATGTGTATATAGCCTTGCTGAGATAATTTTCTTAATGGTTCCTACACTTTTATTAACAGTATAAAATGCAAACACTTAATTGACACCTGCTGGGGGAAAAGATTAGTTTTGTTGCAGAAGGGCTTAGAAGGCTATACAGTCCTTTTCATGTATCTGCCCTTTGCTATGGACTTACTACAATCTCACAAGAACACACGACAGTCATTCAGGTGTTACCCTGGGGTGTAAGTGAGACAGTACTCATGACACTGGCAGCATTTCAGCCATACCATTCCGTGGGGCAGTGTTCAATAACCCATAGCCAAAATTGCAACTCACCTTCTGCATCTTCTGGTCTTGTAAGATCGATGACACCAGGGCCCAGTTTTCCATCTTCATTGGGTTTCCCTGTTAACTGTGGGCCTAAATTTTCAAACCTTGTTCTCTCCTGGAAAAGAACAGAAGTAGTCTTAATGCCCCATATAGGTTACTTCTCCTTATATGCCTGTGCATGTGTATGCACTGAACATGCCTTATTTTTTAAATCTGAACAAATAATGAGTGCATTTAATTAGAATTTTAACTCAGGGACAACTTTTTACAGATTCTGAATGTTTGCATTTATGAAAATCAGTTTTAAATGTGAAACATATACAGAACTTTGAGATTATTTTGATCTGCACTGCCATAATGCATAAACGATTGTACATGCAAATACAAAACACTCTTGGCAGCAAACAGTGCTGATCGATGCTGCTCACTTTGCCTTTCCACTACTTTTCTAACTCAAACTGGAAAAGACAATCAACATTTGGGAGACATGAAAATTCAGAAGTTGAAAGAAGAGTTTGTATTAAAATATACTGCTAATTTAATGGAAAAAGCACTTTTTCCCCACTATGAGCTTCAAGTTTGCATTCATACCTCTGAGAAAACACAAGTCTGAATTTTATGCAAGTGGTTTTCAAAGACAAGTATTTGAAAGAAGGAATAGTAGATGACAGAACTGATATTATTTTGTCTAGGATTTTAAATTGCACTTCAGTGAAAAGCGAACCTAAGGAGATTAAAAAAATAAAATAAAAAAGGGAACACTCCCAGAAAAACAGAAAGCTTTTGTAAGCTGGAGACCTCCATAGGAAACCTGGAACGAGAAAGTGGAAACTGAAAGGTATTTTATGTGTTAACCTAGTTCCTTAATCAATTACTGGACAAGGGCACTATAAATGACAGTGTAATATTGTCTCACAATAGTAGTCTCTGTAGTACTGTGTATCAGTACCAAAGTGTTCAATGGTTATCATTAATTTAGCATTCTCATTTGAAGGAACATAGCATGTTTTCCCTCTTGCCTTGTTGTTACCTCTTCAGACTAAACTTGGCATTATGTTGTACTTGTGAATGAATGAAACCTTGTTGTTCATTACTATGAAACAATATTAAATGTCATGTCAGCTTGAATTTACAGACATGAAATACCAGCTTTCAACTCTATGAACAGTTTCTCCATGTTACACTTAATGCATTATGCAGAAGTAGAGTGCTGATTGCTGTTCAGTCTATTGTTCAATGACCTAGTTCTGTGCCGTACATACTAGACATAAGAAGAAAACATTAAGAGTTTCTTTCCTGCAAGACGGTTAGAAACTTGGAAATGTTCTTAAGGATAAAACATACTTGATGGCCTTGACTCCTCATTTGCTCCACCTCCAAATACTTCTGCTTTCCAATGTGATTATTTTTCTATTATCATTATCTTTCAGTAATAAAACCCCACCAGGCCAACAACTGAGGAATGCTTTTGATTCCTCATTCTTTTGATTCCTTCAGCCATGGATTTTTAAAATTGTTTTCTGTTTCATTTACAGAGGAAGACCAGAAAGAACAATCTGACACTGGATTTGCCACAACATGCAGCTGAGGCATTTCAGGTACTAACTGCATTTATAAAAGTTCCTCAGAATCTTCCAGTTGTTGAACAAAATAACTGCATTTTATATTTGGTTAACTTACTAACCTATTTTCTTCTTTAAAATCTGTGGTTGGTGAAGGAGCTTACATATACAAAGGAATTCATGGGAAAAGAAAGAGTTACGTATGAAATGTGACTGCAGAAAGGCACTGCAATACTAGAGACCCAATATTTTACTGAAAGATGTTGTGCAATGTAACAATACACCTGAATCATCACGATGGGATCCATTTTACTGGTAGATAGAATAAAAAATAAGTTTGTCAAGGTTTCTGCATTCCATTGCCAAGGGCTGATTTGCAGTTGAGATAAAAACAAAGATCAGTACTAAGAAAACAGCTTTTGGCACATATATTGTCTCTTCCAAAATATTTGCTCTAAAAGATTTTCTTAAGGAAGTTAATACGGCATCTGCAGTATTCTTGGAAGAACAGCCTTTAAATGTGTTTCAGAAGAAGGAGAAATACTTTTCTGATATAAAAATCAACAGAGCCTGCTACATATCAATATGCACATTTGGAATATCTTTCTAGTCATTCATTCTCTTTGATTTTATCAGAAAATATTCTGTTAAAAAAAAAAAAAGAGAGAGAAAGTTTCTGAAAGAATATAAATATTTTGACATGGAAGGAGAAAAGGGAAAATTGCATGATAATGTTCAGGAACAGTAAAATGAAAGCACTTATACTATAAAAATACCTGCTCTTGTCAAACAAAGGAGATGTACTTATAGTTATTTCATAACCCCCTCCTTCTAATTCATAAAAAGCTGTAACAAAGCTATCTATATTTAAGTCTTTGAAATGCCTTTTAAAGTCATTCATTTGCTTGCTTTTTTACTGAAAATAATCTTCATAGTGACGGTAAAAAAAATTTCAATATTTGCATTGGGTTTAGACAATTTCAGAGAACTGTAAAAAAAATTAAAAAATGTTCCTCAATACTAATAATGTTTTTATCTAGTAGATGCCTTTGTAATTCCATGAAACACAACAGATTCATATGAAATTTATTATTAGAGAGGAAATTTGTCCCACTAGGCTCCAATCCTTTTTTATGGGATTTGTCTTTGCTCCCGTTTTGAATTCATCCTAAAGAGACTAGTTACTTGCACTAAAAATCCTTTAAAAGTATACCTTTTTCCTCGTATAAGCAGGGGCTGAGAGATTGATTCTGTACATAATATTCCTCTATGAACAAAAAAAGACATACCTTCATTAAAAGTAAATGGCTATACATAGCTGCATTAACAAATATATTGCCTACACACGCATTGTATTTGCACACTTGTACATCAACTACTGGATATATTGCTACCTACATTAATAAAAAATTTTGGTGAGTTTGTGATAAAGTGCACGGCTATGGACAGTGCAGGTGTTTTGTTTCCTGTGAAAAAGCATTTTGGACCTCTATTTTGAACTTATTTTTTGTACTGGCTCTGGAGCTTATACTCTATAGTCACATTAAGTTTTCCCATTTAAATTTCAGAAAAAAGGTTTAGGACATGACACAGTCAACCCTTTCTCATGACTAGATCAACACAGTCAATCGGAATTTGCGCTAGAAAACTGAAAGCTCTTCCCAGCACAATTCAGATCCTTTGTGCTTTACATGTTGAACACAAAGTAAAAATAATCACTTCTTTAAAATGAGAAAAAGAAGAGAAAAAAGATTCTTGTTAGCAGCCAAATCTTAATTTTCCATTCTGTGATATGATTAGGCACTTATTTATGCGTTGTCAGTCACAAACATGCAGAAAACGTAAAAGTTATTGAAAAAATTAAAGTCTGCTCAACTGTCTTGCAGGACTGTTGGTTCTCTAAGTGCTTTGAAATTATGATGTATGAGGTAGATGTTGCATATTAAATAAAGATATTTAAATTATAAAGCCCCCGTTAGTGAGAGCTGATGAATGTTAAATGTTATAAGCCACAAGGCTGTGGCATCCATCACATTCACATATTATCACAGTCAGTGATGGAGCAGCCCCAGTGATGACAGATAGACTGCTAGATAGTTATCCCTTATTTCCAGAGTTGCCAAGCAAGCCTTTCAACCCCTTTGGCATTATTTTTAGCTTTGCATTAAATTAGCAACTTTTCCATCATGTTCTGGCAGAAAGCATCAATTCTTTCTTCACGTGTGGAAGGTAAAAGAATGATTTAGTGAAGCAAGGAGTAAAGGAAAAGGAAGCAGTAGCCTCTGCCTCTGAAAAGGCTGCAAACTTCAAATGACTAGAAACAAATATAAAATTGTGATCTTGTGAAAGAACAGCAATGAAACAGTAAGCACACAATAATGGCTTTTCTCTGCACTTAGATAAAAGCTGAATTTTTGATGTGCACAGTATATTTTCATAAAATTTTATATACTATGTTTTATACACTTATTGGCTATTCCATAATAATGTGTGTGCTAACAGTAAAATTGCTCTTAAATTTATGTGTGTTATTTATATGTTCCCACGTAACAATGCTTTTTGTTGTAAAAAAGATTCTGTTTATTAATGTAACTTTACAACCACTGCATCCAAGATCCGTGGTAAATTAATGACATTTTTATTATTTTATAGTGTCATTAAATTTTTACTGATCACTCCATCAAACAGAAGCAATAAAGACCATAATGCAAACTGGGACACTTAGATCAGGGGAGCAGGAAGGCATTCCATATAGTCTGAAGTAAACGGCTTGCTATAAATGATATTTATACCATCTTTAAGGATGTGAGAATACTTGGACAAGTTTGGCAAAACTGTTTCTGTAGTACTGTGGATTGTGTGCTTAAATAACAGTTTACTTGCCAGCAAGACAATTTTTTTTCAAACCATATGCGAGAAGATGACTGATTGCATCCATCTCTTGAAAAATAATATACGAAATGTAATAATACACTGGGCACCCCTCCCTTCTGGATTACCAAGACTGATCCGACTATACCCATGCCTCAAATTATTTCAACATGCTTGCTTTTTCCACATCTGAAATGTATGCTTAGTCTGAAATGGAAAATGGCATGCACGCTGATCGTTGTGTAAAAGATTTAAAATATATATATTTTTTGCAAACAAATACTTTTTATTTAAGTAGACGTGTTTGGACAATGATGTAATACTCTTTATTTCAATAGTCTAGCATGGAAGCAGTTACCAACATTAACTTAAAGAGCTAGTTTCTAGAAACTGAATTAATACGGATCATTCACAGAAGCCACAGAGCGTATGACTGAAGGGATATTATTTCTTCTGAGGACAGTACTTTAGTTAGAATGACTACAAATAATTATCACATGTTGTCTTTATGTATGAAATGTATTTCAATTGAATTATTCGATACTAAATGTTCTCGTAGCTTATTTGCTAACTGTGATCTATTCCCTTTATGTACCATGGACAGTAAACAACAGGCAAACAACTTAACTGTATTCAAAACATAAAAAGGACACTTTCAGTAGAACACAGAGAAAATTATTCCCAGTTTGAATAAGGAAGAAACACAAAACCCTTTTTTCCCCCTGGAAAGTCAAGATACAAACATTCCAAGCTTTTCACCTTCTTCTTACTACTTTTTAACAGCTAGGACTGAAAAGTTAAATTACCCTCCACTTAGAATCTTTTGCAACATCTTGGCACAGCAGGGATAATTACAAATTGACTTTCAGCCTTATCTCTGGATATTTTAGTTATTATGGGTGGGAAGTTTAAACATTAACCTTATTACAACAATGTCAATCATCCTACTGGTTTGCAGGCATGCAACTGCTGAAATTCTTTGGATGGCAAAGTAGATAAACACAATAGTGGCATTATTGTTACAATTAAAAGCAAAGCCTTTGCTTTTGCAGAACTGTGGTGGACATCTAGAACTTGTTTTCAACATCATAGCAGCGGGAGTTGCTCCAAGAAACCAGAGAAATTAAATTAGCAAAGTAGGCAAATTTATTGTAGGAATGCTGGTATTTTAAGATACTACAAGATACAAAGTATACGTTTTCCAACCACTGATTTACAGGTTGCAAGAATGAAGGATGTGCTGAGTTCTATAATGTTGACACATCCTGACCTTACTTTATTTTTTATGTAAGTAAAATACCTCAATTCAATGATCTCAGGAACGAAAGGACAGTTAGTGAATTTTCACCCCGACACACTGCTGTTTTCAGTTTTTGAAGGCCTCTATACTGTTCATAAACTGTTCCAGTACTATCTTTGTGTGCTGAACACACAGCATGGACTAGCATCCCAGCCGCAGACTACAGATTTGCGTTACCTTACAGTGCCTCAAAGCAATCTGCTTGCTTGAAAAGATGTGGGGAGAGAGAAGCCATTAGGTCCCCTTTTAAGTATATTCTTCCATCTTAAAGTATAACTGAAAAGAGGTTAAAAGCAGATAGCAGGGAATTTACACTAAAATTTGTTTGCCTGACTGGCAAGCCTCAGCTGGCTTCCACGTGACAATGTGACATGTGCAAGACCATCACAAGCAGAACATACTCCAAAGTTGTTCAGTAACAGAATTTCATAGAACCATAGAATGGTTTGGGTTAGAAGGGACCTTAAAGATCACCTAGTTCCACCCCCCCTGCCATGGGCAGGGACACCTTCCACCAGACCAGGTTGCTCAAAGGCCCATCCAACGTGGCCTTGAACACACCTAGGGAAGCGCATCCACAGCTTCTCTGGGCAACCTGCTCCAGTGCCTCACCACCCTCATAGCCAAGAATTTCTTCCTAATATCTAATCTACCCTCTTCCATTTTAAAGCCATTGCCCCTTGTCCTATCACTACAGGCCCTTGCAAAAAGTCCCTCCCCAGCTTTCTTGTAGGCCCTCCTTTAGGTACTGGAAGGCTGTTATAAGGTGTCCCCGGAGCCTTCTCTTCTCCAGGTTGAACAACCCCAACTCTCTCAGTCTGCCTTCACAGCAGAGGTGCTCCAGCCCTCTGATCATCTTCGTGGCCTCCTCTGGACTCGCTCCAACAGGTCCATGCCCTTCTTGTGTTGGGGGCCCCAGAGCTGAAGGCACGGGGGGTAGAAGGGAAATAGAAGGGGAGAATCCTCTCCCTTGACCTGCTAGTCATGCTTCCTTTGATGCAGCCCAGGATACGGTTGGCTTTCTGTTCTGCAAGCGCATATTGCTGGCTCACATTGAGCTTCTCATCAACCAGCACC
>NW_009602294.1:0-3114 GCF_000690535.1 Cariama cristata
CTTCCCAGCCCCGGCACGCGTGGGCTGCCGAGGGGCGGCCCTGGCCAGGGGGAGCGGAGCTGGCTAAGCCAAGGAGATGTTCTGTTACCTCCGGAGATCCCCTCTTCACCCTGGCTGTTGTTGAAAGGCTGCCAAGGGACTGGCATCATCTCTTCCGAAGTGTTCGGTAAGTATTGCTGCGCTTAGTTGTCAAAGAGGGAAAGCTAAATGTCTTCCCATAAAAGTAGACTGTTAGTACGCGGTACTACGAGCCGGGGGTACCCTGCCAGGTACAGCGACAGCCAGGATGCTTTCGAGGGGACTGTAGGGCAGTACTCCCTGTCTGGCATGATGGCGGTGTCTCTTGGAGCCTGAAATACATGGATCAAGAGTATCTCATTATTTGTGATTTTCTTTATAGGCACATTTTCTTTTTATCAGCAGAGGAGTTGTATTTGAGAATGGAAGATTATGGTGTGGGTTAAACTAACTTAAAAATTATTAGTCAGGACAGACTGTTTCCTTGGGAAATAAGTAGGGTGCTCTGTGCACCGAGGACACCAAGGTCTTGTCCTTGGAGACTCCAGGTGACTGCAGTCCCCAGAACGGTGCGGTGTACAGCGCTGGTGACCTCAGGGGTGCTCGTCAGGGCTGAAGCCTGCTCGCGTTGCTCCTGTTTTGCTTTTTGTCCCTGTCATGCTTCGTAATCAGGCGAGTTCCCATCTTAAGTAACCTTGCAATATGTTTGTACCGTCTCTTTTCGTAGATACCTTCTCTGGTGGTGGAAATCAAGTGTTTCATCTTCTCTGAGCTGATTTATTTAAGTTGCTCCCTGAGCTCAATGGCTGGAGGTAAGGTTTTGAGGCAGAAGTTTTGGTCTCAGTACTGTATCCACAAGGCAGGCAGCAGCCCACCGATGTCATACAGGGATACACCTTTTTAACCTCGTTTTCTACTTCTTTCTTAGGGATGACTGGAAGGTGAGAGCCAATGATGGGGCATTAAAATCAGGAGACTCCCCAGTGGTTTGGGTTATGGCACGGCCGCTGCCGTCTGTCCCGTCAGCAGGTGTGCGATGGCTCAGCGGGCCAGGACTGTCCCCCGGGACTGTCAAAATTAGCAAGTGGAGCGTTTGGAAAGAAAAAAGAGAATTTAATTTGGGAGATTTGAGAATGGATTTGCGCAGTTGTGCTTGCTGAAGTTGTTTGTGCCCCTTGGGCTGGGAGGCAGCCCCTGTGCTGGAGATCCCCTCGCCGCTGCTCCTGGGAGGTGGTGGAGGTGGGAGGACCTTCTCCTAAGGTACTAGTTCTGCCTGCCCTCACTGCCAGGGATGTTTGGAAAACCCGTTGTCATCTGCTAATCTTTATTTAAATCCAGTGAAGATCAAGTTCCCATATGGGTTTACCACGGACGCGTCCCTGTTGTTCGCGCGGTGCACCACGCTCTGCTCTCTCAGAGATGCTATCTTGCCTCTCTGCCTCCAGCAGTTATGCAGGAAAACAAGGCATGGTCAGTTTAGAAACATATTCAAGGCTATTTAGAAAAAAGGAAATAAATTCAGTGTACAAGGCTGCGTGTTTATAGATTAAACCGCTCAAAGCGTTTTTAACAGATGGGATGCTTTAAAGTTTCCGTGCAGGCCTTGTTATCCGAATCAGTGCGGCTTAGTGACTGTCGACTGAAGACTCAGTTCAGCCCTGGCTGAAACCAGTGGCAGTGAAACAGGACTGCAAGGGGACGTGAGACTCGTGCCTGGAAGGAGCAGTCGTGCTCTCAGCTAAACGTGGGTCTTGCACCTCGGTGTGAGCCACAGACCTTTGTCCAGGCATGAGCCACGCAGCTCCATTGACGAGAAACCAGTTGTTTTGAGCACTGTGTTTGAAAATGTCATGCACAGATGATGCCATTTTAAAGGCAACATTTACTACTGATAACATCACAGTATCTTAGAAGTGACAGTACTTGAAACAACTGGACAGGATTCTGTGTCATCCAAGTTTGTGTGCAAGTGCTCGTTCAGTTCATGGCTCAGCATCTTCTTGAGCGTTATGGCCAGGCAGATGTTTAGATACAGCGTTGTAAAGGTACAAAACCACCAGCCACTTGCCCCAAAAGACGAGGTGTGTGACCACAAGCGCTCTGCTCCGGGGATTCCCAGCTGATGGCTGCTCGGGCTGGGATGAGCCGGGGTGCGTGGCAGCCGTCGTGGGTGGGCAGGGAAATCCTGGTTAGGGATTCTCTGAAGGCTGGTCCAGCTGAGTCCCTGTGTTTGCAAATGCACCACGTTTTGCTTTAGTAGAGGTGTTTCGGATCAGGACAGCTAAATCCCAGGGCGGGTTCCAAGCCCGCTGGTGCAGACCCTGACAGAGCGCCGTTCACGCCGTGAGCTGATGCCGCGGGGAGGCTGTGCCCGCCGTCAGGGCACGGCCGTGTCGAGAGCAGCGCTGCGATGTTTCGCTTCAGCCTGGTGGGTTGTTCTGCTGCAACTGTTAGAGTAATTTGTACATGGAAAGTGTAGTCAAATTTAAGAGTGAAGGAGGTGGAAATGGTGTTTGTTCAGTTATATCAGACTGATGGAGAACAGAGGGAGTGTAAGGAATATGCATTGTGTTATATCAGCGTGGTGAATTGCTTAACAAATTAATCTTATTTGAGCAGGTAGGCCAGGACTGCAGAAGCCGTGCAGATAGAGCAGCAAACAGCCATCCCTGTGGTCTGCCTTGGGAGTCGGAAGTTCTGGGTGGGACGGGGGGCAGGTTGTGCTTGGCTCCTTTTGGGTAGCGGGTGCCGCCTTTTGCTGAGATGGAAATTTTCTGTGTGGGTTACAAGCAGTGGTTGACTTTTCTCTTATCCGTGATTGCCCTTGGTTTTCTGGGCACGTTGTGAAATCTGGGCTGTTTGGTAAAATTAGCTGTTGACAAACAAGCACTTGCATTGCAAAATTATATTTTGTACTAGAAATATTTGCATGAGGCAAGAGCTCACTAGACTCTCCATTTCCTTAAAGAACCCTTCTGAAACGACAGTAAAATTCTTCCTATAGCCGTAAGAGAGATACTGAGGTTGTTTTCTCTCCCCCCTGAAAACCGCCGTGCTCCTTTGTGAGCAGCCCTGACCTTGGCCTTCAAGCCGTGC
>NW_009602294.1:3128-5823 GCF_000690535.1 Cariama cristata
CCGACTTCACCGCTGCGCCAGTTGTGTCTGCCCGCGCCGCGCTATCTCCCTGCTTTGGGTTTCGGAGGCAGGCTGACACTTGCCAGATATTGTGCAAACTACAGTCGCGTATTCTGGAGCCCTCTGCGACGCCCTCGGTGCTTGTTTTTGTCAGACTTCGGTATTCCTGGGGGTCTGCGGGGTGGGTGCAGTCAGCAGGTCCCAACAGACTAAAAAACTTCCACTCGGAGGAGAGCTATTGCGCAGCCCGGGGTGAGCCTGTCGCCAAGCCATCCCTCCTGTCCCTCGCCCGGGGCGGAGGAGCTGCAAACGCTACTTGGCTGCTGGGACCCTGTACAGGTGGGTGCCCAGGGCTCTGCCCAGAAAGCTGCCAGCCCCCACGGCCCTGTGGCCTCCGTAAGCCATCTTTTGGGCTCGCTGCAGTGTTGTTGCCTACGTATTTTGAGAACACCCTTAAAAAACTGGAAAATGGATCGCTAAGAGTACCATTATCACAGCTCAGTCCGAGTTGCCCATGTTTTAAGTTATGTTTTTCTTACAATTTTCCCTCTAAAAATAAAAAAGAAAAGGCAAATTGGTGTCTTTTTAAACTCAAGAGCATTCCTGGGCAAATCCTTCCACGCTGTGGCTGCCGGTGGTAAAGGTGCAGGAGGGAGTTGGGAATCGCGTTGGTGCTGCAGGGCTCAGCCCGCAGCCGAGCCGCTCCCCAGCTGCCGAAACATGGATCTCCCGACCCGATGGGATGCTGAGGCTGAGCGCTGCCCCGTGCGAACCCAAAGGCAGGAGCGTTACACCCGGGAGGAGCCTGTCTCAGAGCCAGGATTAACCTTTGGAGTCTGCCAGCTCCCTCTGATTCCCATCCGTAAGTGGGCAGCTGGGGGTGAGGTTGGCCGAGCACCAGGGCTTTGCAGGGAGAGCCCGAGCACCTCCGGGATGCTCTGCTCAGCACCCCTTGTCGGTAGATGCACACGGATAGGTACACTGACTACACACGTGCATGAAGGTGTATTTGTACTCGCACAACTCTTCTCATGCAGAAACAGCTATTTAAAAGGCTGTTTAAAAAGCCACTCAAGCCTTAATTGCTAACCTGCCTTGCAGCTTTACATAATTAAGCCTCAAAAATGCTCCAAGGGCTTCTGGGGATCCTGCTTCTGTCACCGCAACAGCTGCTGCTGTGAGAGTCACTTCTGCTCATTTCCCATCTGAAATATATAGCACGAAGAATAAGGGAAGCACGGTATGGAAGGCCTTATGGAAAAAGATAAATGAGCCCTTTTCCCGTTTCTGATTGCATGGAGAGGAGAAAATAGGTAACGGGTCATTAGAGGAGAGGTCTGGTTCTGCTGGAATCTGAAAAACTGCTGGATAAATAAGACGGGTTTGGCAAAGCTTTTGTATCTGCGGCTGGTTCTTCCTTAGTGGTGTCTGCTCCACAGTAGCACCTCGAACGGCGAGCCAAGGCTCCGCGGCACCGGGCGCTTGTGCAGACGTGGCACGGGGGGAGCGGGGGTGCCTTGGGCCCTGCTGGGGACGGGACAGTGGGATTGTGCCAGCAGGACCGACCGGGTGCTGGGGAGGGCGAGACGGGGAGAGGTTTGTTGCATCAGGACTGAACTATGGCAGATATGTTGCAGCCGACTGTATCTCCTCCATTTAATCAGTAATTCGGGAAAAGCCTTGGAAATTGAGATTACCAGGGAAGGATAGTTGAGCAGCATCTACAAATGAATCACTGATTATGATTGCCGCTGCTAAAAGATGAGAAATCATTCGAAATGTTTCTTGCCTTGAGAACAGAGGATAAAATTGCTGCTCCAGTTATTAACCTACAATTTAGGTAGGATCTGCTTAGCTCTCATGTGAGGAACAGAAGATAGCAGCATTCTTGAAGGACACAACTGACAGCAAGATCGGAGGAGAGAGGTGAGCCTGGGTTTTGATCTCACCAATAATTGTCCCATTTAATGCTTTAGTCTCAAGGTATGAGGGGCTTAGAAAAGACAGCTGTACTTCAGCCAAGGGCCCTGACCGGTGTGAAAGGCAAACCACAGCGGTACTCTGGTAACAGAGTTAGTCTTTGGTTGAGATTAGGCATCCCAACTAGTTGTTCGTATAACAGCACCAACAGTCCCTTAAGTCCTGTCTGCACCAGAATGTATTTTTGAGCCTATGATATGATTTAAACCAGTCAAATATTGGTTCTTCATCTGTTCTTGAGGAAACACTTTTTCTCCTTTAAAACCTCTCTCTCCTCAGTTTAATTTATGTCTCTTGGGAAGCAGAACAAAAGAGAATGGATAGTCTGGACTGAAGAAGCTACTCTCATTACCAGAATTAAAGTATCTGAGCAAAAGATGATAACCAGGCATCGTTGTCTTTACCGCAGTTCTCCCTAAGAGTGGTTGCTCTTTAAGCTGTAGCACTCTGAGAAGTTTTCAGTCCTGATGTCCCTGGGACTGCTGCATATGTGTGTGCAGATTGCAGGGTCTCTCTCCCTAGGTTTTGGGAGCAGTGAAATGAGACGGGGAGAGAAGAGGAGGTGGGAGAGGGATGGGAGAGGTGATGGGGGAGAGGTGGGCAGTGGTGCTGTGCATTGTAATGTACTGCAGAGATGGAAACCCCAGTCGAAAAGCCGGTGGTTAGCACAGACAACACACATACCTTTCCTTAATTAAACCTCAGTGCTGCCAAC
>NW_009602294.1:5836-6491 GCF_000690535.1 Cariama cristata
CTCTTTCGGTGTGTGGGGTGTCCCCTTGCTTGTGCCGTACCCGGACGGGCAGAGCTGCCTGCGGGGCGCAGAGGGGTGCTGGCCACGGGCAGCGGTTGGGGGCAGAGGGGCTGAGAAGCAGGACAGTGTTCCCTTGCGCTGGGGTCTGTGTTAGTGTTTGACCCTTTTTCTAAAAGTGGCAAGACTTTTCCGAAGATTCAGGGTATGGGTTCCGGCTGCCATCCCTCCCAGGGCTATTTTCTGTTTCACTGGATTTCGGCTTTATTCATACTGTGGGCCCAAATGGGGCTTTTTTGATTATAAAGATTTTTTTCCAAGAAGTCCCAGCATTGTCACGTTCACTCTTAATATAATTTGATTTCTAAGAGCTCACCTGCCAGCATTCAAACAATACCAGGAACCAAAAGCAGATCTAATTTTGACCGAAAAGTTACGGTGACCTACAGACTGTTAGGAGCTAATTGCCTCATGCGATCCTTTCAGAAAAAGTGAGTTTCAGCAAATCACTTAAAATGCTATTGCTCCCCATACTGCCTGGACGTATGTTGACTTGTGATTCTGATAAGCACCTCTCCTGCTGCCATGCCTTCCGAAAAAGCATCTTCTCCACAGATCTGATCCAGCAAGTGTGTGGCGATGTGAGGCAGGAGGGAGG
>NW_009602294.1:6522-13029 GCF_000690535.1 Cariama cristata
TCGGAGGGACGGGTACCAGCCAAGAGCAGAGGGTTTGGGTGTGGGGATGGAGGGATGCATGAGGAATACGTGGTCGGAGAGGAGGGCTGGCTCTCGGAGCATCTCGGTGCTGATTGGCACGACGTCAGCCTGGGGCGTGCGTGCAGCGCAGTGGAGTGCGGCGCTGCCGGGTGAAGTCCTCCCCCAGGGTCCTGGCTCATGGGGACCCGGTCCCACATTTGCAGCACCATGCGAGCTGTGGGTTGTGCTGGCTGGGGAGGGGTGGGGGTGTGGAGCTCTACCTCTGTTGTGCTTGACACCTGCTTGGGTTGTGCCAGGGCTGCAGGAGGCTCTTTGTGCTTCCCCAGCAGAACTTGGAGGAGTTTATGTCAAAACTGGGGTTTGGGAAAGCAGCGACAGGCAAAGATGGCCCCAGGTCTTTGTGGGAGTGTGTGCTCTGCCCCTGCTGACAGCTGGTTGCCATCCCCATCCTTGTTCCCAGCTACTCAGAGTGAAAACTCAAAATGGGTCTTTCGGACTACTGAGCTGGCGAGTGGAAAATGTGAAGCTCCGTAATCCATACTGACCTGCTTCTGGCATTTAATCATCATTATTACACGTCAGACCCTGCAACTTTTACTTTTGGTTCTGAGGCTTGTTTTCGTCGTTTGGTGGTTGGCAGCACCAAGCTCTGCCCATGGGGCTGTCCCAGGGCAGGGACCTCGGTGGCACTACCCCGACGTACCCCGTGGGACTGGGAGACGCAGAGTAGTGCCTGTAGTCATGGGGTGGGTATAAACAGGAGTCTACTGGGACACATTCACAGCAAACGCCTTATGTTTTCACCAGAGGCTTCTGGCTGGATTTCATAGTCCTGTGGATGAGCAAGGCATCCTGGAAGAAGGTGCAGTCCAGCCGTTGCTGGGTATTGAAAGAGGGAATATGTAGAAAACAAGCAAGACCAAAAAACCAGAAGAAATGAATAGCTTAAGGGAGTTTGATAGCTTAGGAAATTTAAATTAAGAATCAAAAGGATAAATTCATCTGTAGTGAAGTAACAACATTGACTTTAGAGGAGTGGCGTGATGTAGCTTGATGAGCATGTAGAAGAGTCCTTTCTTGATGTATGAGCCTCACTACTGAAGCCAAAATTACATAAACACCGCAACAGCCAGTCCCAGTCATCTTCTCTTTCCAGGCTGTGCTGTCACCGTGCCTGTACTTCGTGACACATAGTCACACGTTGTACCTAGGGGCAGTGTCAGGAGGGGCACCCCAGCATGGTCTTCTGCATGGTCAGAGGGAGGTTTGGCTTAGTCGTTGCTTGCCTCCTTTCTGATCAGCGCTTGGCTTGTCCCATCACCGAAACTTTGGGTTTTGGCAAGAACATTCTCCCAAGCGCCATCCTCTGTGCTCGCCCATAGCTCGTCCTGACCTCGTTTGCTGACCCTTTCCCTTGTTCTCTTTCTGTTTTACGCTGCAGGTTGGAGGCTGGCCGTGAACATGTCTTGCCCATTGATTATTACTTTCCACCTCAAAAGACTTGCCTGATCTGTGGAGATGAAGCATCTGGGTGCCATTATGGAGCCCTCACTTGTGGTAGCTGCAAAGTCTTCTTCAAACGGGCGGCTGAAGGTAATGCATTCAGAGACAGGAGGGAAAATCACTCCCACCTCTCTTTCTCTACCAAAGTAGCCTGAGAGTCAAATGTCACGGACACAAGTTCTCCCATCAGCAGTCAAGTCGTTAACATTTAAGTGCTAGAGGCATTTGCAGCATCCTCCTGTTGAAAGAGGGGAGCCTGCCGAGCCAAGGCGACTGAGGCAGGAGTGGTGGGGACAAAGTGGGGGCGTTTCTGAGGTCTCTTAAACTAGTAGAGGAGACAATTCAAGGATAAATTGATTTCTTTGTCCTATGTTTGTCATTCCACGTTACAGGTCGCCCTCATAAAGTAGCCAAACCAGCTTGCCAAAACACAATCCTTTTCAATGCCTGATTATCTTAGTGAGCTAGCGAGACCCCAGAGCCGTCAGTTCCTGCTTCTCCTCTGGACTATCAAGGATGCTTTAACTTCCCACCACCCCTCCTGCGATCTCAGACCCACAACTCCAAATTTAGGAGATGCTTTTCCTCTCTTGCATCCCTTTCAGAGGGTCACTTCTCTCAATGTCTGCGAAACGGC
Organism: Cariama cristata; assembly: GCF_000690535.1. NCBI lineage: Eukaryota > Metazoa > Chordata > Aves > Cariamiformes > Cariamidae > Cariama > Cariama cristata. Next base: position 8,684 of record NW_009602294.1, read on the forward strand.
AGAACCATCTGTCCATCAAGAGCCGTGCTCTGACCTTGGTGTCCAGGATCCTTCTCCCCAACCCTTGAGAAAGCAACTTCTCTTTCATGACCGGCTCTGTAGTGCCAGGCTCTCCAGAGATGAGTGTGAGCCCAGATGTTCCCTCTCAACAGCAAGGCCTTTGCACCATCTTTCCTTGGTAACTAACAGGTAGAAGGGCCTAGCCCAGCTGTTTCCTTGGCAGCAGAGGAAGGGTCTCTGTTGTAGAAGCCTAACAGTCCGGTAACATAACATGTCTGTAAATCACGCACCTGACTTGTTTTCTGGAGTGATGAACCAATACAGATCATCATTCTTCCTTGGTGCTAACATAATTTATCGGGTGCACGGGCCTACCGTGGGCAGTCGGTGCTACAGACCATGGCATCCCTGGGAGAGGGAGGCACCGCGGTTCTGAGCTGCCGGCCAGCGATGGGGATGGGGGCTTCTGTCTCTGGCTTGTCTGGCCGTGACCTTCCCCTCCCACACCTTACTTCACCCCTCTGTTGAGCAGAGGTCCCAAACTGATGGGTGCTCACCTGCCGTTGTCAGAGCACTGCTTCTGGATTAATTCTAGCATTAGCCTGTGCGTTTTCGGAGTCACATTTTCTCTCATTCATCAGGCAGGCCAGGGGTGAACTTGCCAGCACTGGTTCAGGGAAGAATTGGGGCTGTACCATAGAGGGCATGAGCATCCTGTTGCCATAATAGGACAGTCAAATAGTATTAATAGATAATAAGTTTGGAATATTTTTCCCAAATCATTTACAGCTGTGTCTCTTTGCTATAGACCGATTCTGTGTAAGGCCAGATGGATTGGCTTGTGCAGCCAGAGTAAATAACAGATGCTTGTTTAAGTCAGCAAGTTATTGTTGAACTATAGGAAGCGGAGTCCTGGCTCTCTGTCAGATAAACTGCTGCTGAGGTGCCCCGTGTCAGCTGGCACGTCCCGGCGCCGTGCTCCTCCTCCGTGGCAGTGGGTGTGCGGACGAGGGCTGGGAGATGCCTGCTGGGGAGAGGAGGCTGCCTGGGCTGCTTGCACTGCTCTTAGTCCTACGCTGTGCTGGTGTTCCCTCTCTTGATTGTGTTATGTCATTAATTTAAATGGGTTTTATGCCTCTTCCTAGTTTTTAAGCCTGGAGGTATTGTGGAGAGTTAGAAGTGTTTGGTTGTGTTGGGATCGGGCAGCAGCAGCCCTTTGCCTTTCCCCTGGACGAAGACCGTGGAGCGAAGTGCGTCTGCAGTGAGGAGCGGCCGTGGCCTGGGGGAACCTGTCCGAGTGTGAGGTTTCATCTTATGTTACCCTGAGGTCCATGGATAGAGTCTTTATTTTGGGGCAGAGACAGTAAATCAGACTGAATGCAGGGTAGTGGTAGGCGATGATTTCTACCCTAACTGTTGGTGATTTTCCAGCCAGACCTTTCCTTCTTAAAGCTGAGGAGCAATATTGCAAGCTGATATTTCAGTGTGTTCTCATGTTTTAAAGTCCATAAAATGCATCTCTGAAAACCTTAGGTCACCTTTGGAGACTTTTTACAGCAGCAGGTCAGAAAGCTTCCCCGATGAGAAAAGAAACCTTTTCTTCTGCCTCTGTTACGTTCCAGTCAGTGGTGTAAACCAGCAGCCTCCGACGGGTGGGAGAAGCGATGGACTGGGACCTGAGGAGCAGCACAAACGGATCACCTCGGAGGGAATGGCGAATAGCTGGACACGTGTTTTTCTTTTACCGTATTCTTTGCCTAATATAACACTGAACTTATTTGGCAGTAATTCGGGGATGTTTAAGAAGGTTTTATAGACATGCACTGCCTTCTAAGGGTTTAGAAAGGGAAAATATTTTTTTGAAAAGAAAAGTTATGACATTGATTCCTCTTCCCTTCTGAAACGCGCTGAGGAATTCGTGTGGTTTCCAGTAGAGCAGATCTCTCCTGCTTTGATAAATTATTTGACAGATTTGAGATTTTTTTGCAAGCTCAAGTTCAACCACTTCTTCCAGAAAGATGCTAGAAGAGTTAACAGAAAAGACATGAATATTTTCCTGATCTCTTTCTGTCAGCTCTCTTGATTTATAGGCTCTCTCAAGATGTCCAGGTTATAGATAGGCCAGCTCTAAAATGCACCCTGCAGATTCTTCAGCTCTCATGTGGGCTTCCTCACTTACAAGATGGCCAGCCTCATTTTTGTAATCAGTGGGACCTGCGGTTTGTCTCTCCCTTTCTGTCGCCCCGCGCTGGTGTCCAGGCGCTGCCCCGGCGAGAAGTGCTGCCGCTCCTCTGCTGCCAGGCACGCTCGCAACCTGCGAAGGAGGACTCCTCCTCCTCCTCCTCCTCATTCCTCTTTCTCCTACAAGAACAAAGATTTGCTAAACAAAAAGTGCGTCCATCTCAGCACAGATTTTGTTTTTCTTGACACAAGTAGGCAGAGCATTGCTGTGCGTGGTTAGGATGGCTCAGATGAGTTAAAGACGTTAGGGTTTGGTGCTCATGATAGCACACTTGGCCCTGAAACAGGAAAATGCTTCAAACGCGACACACTTCCAAATCAACTGGCAGTCCAGGGGTTCCTGTTGTCCCATCCCATCCAGGAAGGGAGTAACTTTTGCATCCCCTGCATCCACCCCTGAAAAATGGTAGACCTTCCTCGTCGCTCCAAGATTGCATGAGACCTGATGGCCACCTTGGCCATTTCAGAGCTGCCTCTGTGCAGTGTTCCTGGCAGCGCAGGACTGGGATGCCTTAGGCTGTACTCCTGATGGGACTGCCTTTAAATAGCAGAGAGCTAAACGAAAAAATAACACAGTATTTGGCAAATTTCCTAGAGGGCCAACAGCCAGGCTGCTGTGCAGTCTGTTCTGATTCCCTTTCAGTCACTCTCCGAATGGATTATTGTTCTGCATCCCGACCTGCTGAGGATTATTAGCCTTGCCCCAGAGAAATGTCTCCGGGCCAACTCAGCAGTTTCTTGCTAGTTTTCATAATGCTGACGAGTTAAAGTGAACCGTTTTCAGAGACCATCTCCATGTTTTGAAACGCTTTCTTCTCCTCATGGCTGCTCTGGCAGTGTGCAAAAGAGTCGGGTCTGCTAAAGGCTTCCATGGTGCGGCAGCACCGTGATGCTCCTGCTTCGGTGGTGGGTTTCTCGCTGCCCTTTGGGTATCTCCTGTGCCGAGCTGTTACCTCCCTATGCTGTTAGTTTGCCAACGTCTGTAACTCCCATGCTTGCGTTTCTCTGGCTAGCTAACGTTTCCACTTGCGGACCGTTGTTTCTGGTTCCCTGGAGAGCTTCCCCCTCACTTTTCCCGCGGAGCCAGCCTGCCTTCCCAGCCACCGCAGGCTGCTGAAGTCACTGCCCCGAGAAAGAAGCAGGTGCTGGAGCCTGCACTGCGTCACTGGGGCTGGATGCTTTCCTTTTGTTTTCTTTAGTCTTCTGGTAAATACGTGTGACTTATGAAAACCACTTTGCAAAGATCGTTTATTAATAGTGGCTTAGTGTTGGTTCCTCAGAGCTTCATAGCTGTACCCTTTTTGATTATTTCTGGTGGGGACATAAAGTGGGAACTTCAGAGTGGTCCCAGCACCAAACCCGCAGGCTCAGCTCTTGCCGTAGCCCAACTGGTGACGGCGATGGGGACCAGGGTTTTCACAGAAGAGCACTACAGACCCTGTGGTTACGTGAGACCCTGGGGGATTCGCTTGCTCAGAAAGCTTGGCCTTACCCCCCAGCTGTTAGAATTTGGTTTGTGCCCTGGAATGTGAGAATCTCTCTCTCCTCCAAAAGGCACTTAATGAGTTTTCACATTCACAATCTTAAATCTCACTCCAGACATTTGCATAGATTAACTTGCTTTCTGGAGGAGAAGGCTACTCTAGGCATGACGACTTATGTGACAACAGGCTTTTAGTTAAATAACTTCTCTGGATTGAGCAACCAGTCTTTATTTTTAGTCCAGGCTGGAGAACCTCTCTTGCCCTCTGCTCCTGATGGTCACTGCAGGCAGGGACGATGAGCAGGAGGACGGGGTGGCGGCAGAAGCATCTTTCTGCCTGGCGTGAGGTGGCAGAGGATGAGCCCGAGCAGGCGGGGGCCGTTCCCGGCCACGGGGCAGTGGCCCCCAGGGTGTTTGTGGTGTGCAGCGAGGGGGGGCTGAGCAGCCGGCGAGAGCCTGGGTTGCACTGGCGGATCTCCTGGGGTTCCTGTGCTGGTCTGGCATAGCAGAGGGGTGCTGGGTACCTTTGTAACTTCACTTCCCACCTAGGTACGTGTCAAACAGTATCTAGATCGGCAGGGAAGGAGAGGGGTCTTCTCTAGGCGTACATCTGCGGTGTCGT
>NW_009602294.1:13048-14947 GCF_000690535.1 Cariama cristata
GCGGACGCCTTGCCGACATCCCCGTTGTAAAGACAGTCTGGGTGATCGACCTTGCAAGGAGCACAACCACTAGGGAAAAGAGGAGAGTATGTTTAAAGGTTAGATCTGTACTTACAGGTTTGCAAAGCAAGAGCTTCTGCTTGGGAGTAATATGAGAAAGCATCTCTATTGTTTGCGGGAAAGAAAAGGAGAAAAAAATATCATTTCAGTATTAAACTCAATAACAGAAAGAAACCAGTGCATTTATCTTTAAATAAAGAACAGCTGATTGCAAATGTCTCAGCTTGTTCTTAAATGAAGAGAATAAATTATCCTGAAATTAAAAACAAGTCTCTGTATATGAGAAGTTACTTTAAGACAGATGGAGCCTGTCTGTATCCCAGCCACTCTTCCTTGTTCTCTGGGCTTTTACAGCCAGCGGCACCTTCCCCTCCGTACGCCCACGCTGTGCTCTGGTTACACGGCCGTCTGTGTCCGTGCCAAGTCGTGCACGCTCCCAGCGTGGAGAGAAGGGACGATGTGTGCCGGTGGGGATGGAGCAGAGAACTGCTATTACTGGCGAACCCACCAGAGATGCTTGGTCCAGCGGTGTGTGGGTCATGCCGGAGGCAATGAGCTGTCATGGTTCTCCGTGGTCAATAGGACGAGCGCAGGCGGTTCAGGATGGTTGGCTTCGCTGGTGCGGTGACATGGTGTGGTCCCTCTCCCAGGTCGTGGGTTTGTGTCACAAACCGTATCCACAACTGGCCATAGCACTGATGAGGGTGCTGGGTTTCTCCAGTACTTAAAAGGGGAATCTCTACATCCCTAGGACAAGATGAGCAAGCAGCTTATTCTCATGCTGAGCAGAAGCAGACTCTTGAGTAGCCATTGCATGACCATTTGTTTCCCTTTTTGTTAATGGCTAACAGCTTAAAATAAACACTGCCAGACTATGCATGTACAGTTAACAGAAAATCGGTTCCTGCCCCAAAGAGTTTATTTGGTGAACCAGGAAGCAAGGCCTTACTATTTCAGCAAAATCACTGTACCGTGGGTTGTTGACTGCAACTTAAAAGCTTGCATTCACCCGAGCCCATCGGCAGGAAGGTAAAGTTGTTGTAGAGACTCTTCTAACGTGCCGGTTTTGTGCACGGTGATCCGGGAGGGCCGGCAGGCACCCAGGCACCCTGCTTGGTGTCTGCTGGTGGGGGATCGCTCCCTCTCCCTGTCCCTTCCCAGCAGTGCCGGAGGCGGCGAATGCTGCTGAAGAGCTGATGGGAAACGGCACGGCTGCCTCATCGAGCAAGGCTTGAACCTGATTCCCAAATTTCATCCGTCCCCCTGCTCCCCTCCCGTGGGTGTCTGGGGGGGACAGAGTGGGGTAGGGGATGAGCCCATACCTCGAGACACTTCCCAGAGCTTGGGGGAGAGAAGGGCTGGGGCTGGTGGATGTTCCTGCTCTTGGCAGGGGAATTTAGATAGAGCTGTGCCTGACCCTGGAGTGTCCTTGGGGGGCTCGGGCAGTGACTGTGCTGCCTTCCCTTGCTAAAGCCATTCACAGGAGAGGCTTGACCTTTTAAAAGATTTTGAGCCATTATTGTTGCAAAACCGCTGTAGTTTAGACTAGGGAGGCGAGATAGGGAAGGAGCAGGAGGCGAGGGGAGAGCAGGAGGGTTGTGCGGGTGCTCCCAGGGCAGCACTACTCACGACAGCTCGGTGGCCTCAGCCGGAGACCAGGTTGACCACGTGAGCCGGGGTTGAGCCTTCCCAGTAGTCCCAACCCCAGGCATTTTATACTTGTGGTAGTTTCAGTGGGCTCTGGAGCATCCCAGTGTTAGATGTTGTCACAAGACAGGAATCCTGCAGTGCGGCTGGGGGGGGAGGGGGGGCGACACCACTTCACGCCGCCCCCCCCCG
>NW_009602294.1:14978-17339 GCF_000690535.1 Cariama cristata
GAGTGCAAGGGGAGCCAAATCACCTTGCAGCTCCCCATGCCTGAGAAAGTGGGGTGTCCATTCTTGTTTGAGGTATGTGCGTAAAGAGGTTGAGTGGAGAGAGTATGGCCTTGGCACTCGTTTCCCATTGCACAAAAATAACTCCAAGTAACCCAGTTTCAGCTTAAGTTGTTTATTACTCATCCTCTTCAATGAACTGTTAAAAGGGAGGATGGTGCTTGTGTTCTCTGGGATTTGGTGTAACCGCTGCTTCTGAGGCTTGTCTGAGTGTCCTCAACACTGGTAATGAGCAAGAGGAGGGGGGTGAGAAGAGCTGCTGCCGAGAGCGGTGTTAAAAGGATTTAGCAAGGTATGGCGTGCTGCGGGTAAATGTGCTCTTGCCCCATTGTGTCTCCAGTCTTAACAGCTGAGGCACTGGGGCTGGGGTAATCATCAGCTTTTAATGGGGACGACTCGAAGAAGTTCAAACGTGTGGTGTTTCTGCAGCCCTGGGGCGTAGCCCCCTGCGCACGCAGCGTGAGGAGGAGCTGATTGTAGGCTGAGCCTTGTAATGGCTTTTCTGGGACCCCGTGATGAGAGGCTGGAGGTGGGGGTTTGCAGCTGGTGGCCGGCAGTGCCAAGGAAGCCGCAGCCGTGCATGGCTGGCAGCCAGCGCCGAGGAGGAGCGATGGGACCTTCTGTGGGCTGGGAGGGCGATGGGGAAGCAACAGACGGTGCCGGTGAGGTCTGTGATACTGGGTTGCTGAAAATTTGCCGCTTTTTCTGATTCTGATACCGTCAGAAGTTGCGGATATGTGTGTGGGAGGTGGGGAGTTGTTAAATCAGTGCACCAGAATCGGTGCATCTCTTGTCAAAACTGGTACATTAAGTGGTTAGATTCAACCCTGTCCTGTTAATGGATCTCTGATGACTCCAAAGGGCTATTCCTATAAGAACACAGAAAGCAAACACTTGCAGGATGATAAGTAAAGGTTAAGTGCATATAGACGGATTTCCCATGTAGGCTACTTATGCAGAGTCTGTGAGGTGCACAGCTCTGTTATTTACTGAGCCTGGTTTAGTTTGGAATGGTACGAAGAACATCAGATAAATCCTGATCTGGTGAACATGTTTAGACTTGACAAGAAAACAAATGATGAGTCAGGAAGGCAGGTTCGTTCTTGGCATGTCTAGCAAGTGAGGTAGGGGAAAAAAAAAAAAGGAACTGAAATCTGGATCTCTAAGGGCTGCTTTCTAAACAAGTGGAAAGGTGAGTCTAAGGTATGTACTGGTTAGTCCAACAACAAGTAACTTCTGAATTTTCTACAAGCCCCCTAAACCTGCTGCTGCGCAAGGTCTCCCTTACAGGGAATCACTGGTCCCAGTTTCCTCCTGTCTGGCTGTGGGTGCAGCCCTGGGGACAGGGTGACTGCTGCCAGCCTGGCATGAGACCCGCGGCGGCACAGCCTGCGCGGCATCAGCTCCCGTCCAGGCGGTTCCCCAGCCCCGATGTTGTCTGCAGCTGCAGACAAACCCAAGTAATGGGCAGCACAAAGAATAACTCAGCCCCAGAAAGCACCGTAACGAGAGTCGTGGTTGTGGAGGGAAGGCCACAGTCTGGGCACTGTATTCAGCAAACTGGGGGTAGGTGCCATGGCAGGAGGATCAAACTGTGCTTTGAAGGTGTTCTGGGAGAAAAAAAGCTCTTCACAGCAAAAAGCCAAGCAATAGATGTATGACATTTTAAAAATGTGAACCAAACTATTCGTATTTCATGACTCTTTAATTGCTGTTTATTGACTGCCTCTGCTGTGCTGCCCAGCGCAGAGTGACTCCTCTCCTTGGAGATCCTGCTCGGGAAGGCTCTGCCGTGTGTGTGCCCGGAGGAGCGCTGGCCCGGCGGCCGGGAGGGCAGGCAGGGACGGGGCTGGAGTACGGCGAAACGACAGTGACCACCGCTGCCTTCCGGGCAGCCAGCTCTCCTGCAAAGCGTCTGTAGCTAGGTTAACCGCTCCTGTAGCAGCAGAGGAAGAACTGTGCTGTTTTCCCAAAAGATACCAACTTCTGACATACGTTTTCTGCTGGGGAGTGAACTGGGAAACCAACACTGATATGGTCTCTTCTCTTCTCTTCTCTTCTCTTCTCTTCTCTTCTCTTCTCTTCTCTTCTCTTCTCTTCTCTTCTCTTCTCTTCTCTTCTCTTCTCTTCTCTTCTCTTCTCTTCTCTTCTCTTCTCTTCTCTTCTCTTCTCTTCTCTTCTCTTCTCTTCTCTTCTCTTCTCTTCTCTTCTCTTCTCTTCTCTTCTCTTCTCTTCTCTTCTCTTCTCTTCTCTTCTCTTCTCTTCTCTTCTCTTCTCTTCTCTTCTCTTCTCTTCTCTTCTCTT
>NW_009602295.1:0-13443 GCF_000690535.1 Cariama cristata
TTCCAACCAAAATGATTCTATGATTCTATCATTCTACAATTCTAAGTGAAGTTAACCAGATGGCACATTTAGAAGAAATAAAGGAGGGTTTTTTTATCACACTCTCTGCCATAAGATACCATGAAAATGGCATGGATTCAGAAAGTGACTGGAGACATTATTAGAAAAAAAACAACTATCGGGGCTACGATGTAGAGAGATACCAGCTCTAGGTCAGGAAGTATCTGACCAGTCATTGGACGCTGGAAGGGTTATGGGGAAAAGTATCATTTCATATGGGCCTTGTTCCTTTATTATTTTCTAGGCATTTACTTTTGCCAGTTGGGAGGTACAAGTACTAGCTGGGTGTTTGGTCTGGCCCAGCGTGGATGGGATGTAACAACTGGCATTTACTTTAATGTTAATTTTCATTCTGATGTACTGGATTGTTGACTTTATGGGGTCATTTCACTCTCTGCAACGCATCTTGTCAGGCTGTGGAAAGACAGGGTCTGCTTTTGAAAAGCTTGCTTAGCAGCCAAAGAGAATGAAAATGCTCATTGATATTTAAATGGAAATACTTAGTTCCTAATGCTCAAAAGGCAACTTGTTCCGAAAAAAGCGTGCACCCTGCATCTTTGAACATAAAAGCACCTGCATTGGGTGAGAGCACTGGTCTGTCAAGCTTAGTTTTATGAATGTTAATAGCACAGGTTCATGCAGCACTAGAGTGTTTTTTCCTTTCCCTGGTAAAACTGACCGTTTTTTGCTGCCCCATTATTTAAACTGAATATTTAGCCATGTTGGGCCTTACCTTGTCACATGGTAACACAATTTCTTTGAAAGGCTTTGCTGAAAGACTCTGTGAAATATCTTTGGACAATCAAGTGGACTGCAAAAATATCTCTTTTCTGCCTGCTTCCAAACTCCCTCCAAAAATGTCACCAAATGAGAGCGCCATGACTTCCCTTTACAGAAGTTGTTGATTGTTCTGCAGGAGGACCAGTTTATCCCTGTGTTTGTTCCTTGTGTTCTCCAGAATTGTTTCTTCTGACTTGCATGGTGAAGGTGTCAGGGTCACTGCTCTGGAGTTTCTTATATCTCCTTTGGACTTCTTTTTAAGACTCAGCATCATGTTTCCCATCTTCTTCCCCTCCATAGGCAGGTTTAAGTCAAGGCTTGTACCTCACGTTAGTAGTCCAGCTGTTTCAGGCTGGAGCTCCAAGCTCTTGGGCCAATGTTTTCTTGTCCTGTGGCATTGTTAGAATTCGTAGAATCTTCTTTAATCTCTAACCATGCAGCTAAGCATTTCCTTCCCTTCAAAGGAAGGACAGATCCTGAGAGGGGCAGTCTTAGGGAGGCTGTCACTGGGGAAGGTTTGCTGTAGGGAGCGGAGTGCCTTCCTGCAGAACGGAGGAAGAATTAGCCCGGCAGAATTTTTTGTCTGTGTTGCACTCCTGGATATAGTGTCACTGGAGAGGCTGATCTGACAAGGTTTTCAAGTGCTTGAAACATTGAAAGGGACTTACATGGATCACTTGTCTTCTTTGAGTGTTGTTACAGTCTTATAGGATCTCTAACCTTTTTAGCTATTGCCATGAAGAGTCTGAGTAGGAGTCATCTGAGACTTGAGATCAGCTGGTGTCGTTGATTAGGGGAGGAGGAATGGTGTAGGTCTCTATTTCTGATAAAGCAGGAGGACTCAGCATTGTTTGTTTGAGAATCTGTAACTATGCAGAAGGAGGAGAACTTTGTAATTTGTACAGAGAAGCGTGCAGAGGAGTTACATTTTGAAGAAGAAAAGCCACAGATGCTACAAGTCTCTGTACCACCACCGTCAGTGCCCTAGGTGGGAGAAGCACCCCTAGATGCAGCACTGAGATAGTTCCTCTTGAGATCTGAGCACTTCTGCTCTCAACAAGTTTCAACCATGGCTCTCAGGCAGTAAAAGCTATTCCTTTGGGATTCTGAAAGGTTTTTGTTGCCTGCATGAACGTGTCACATAGGTCACAGTGGAGCGCGGTAATGTTCCCCCAGAACTTCAGGAGAGGTACCCCTGGATGCAAACATGCTGCTGAATGTTTGAAGAGTGCAGCACTGCTGTAGTAAGTAGCTGAGTCACGGAACTGAGAAATCATTGCGGAAAACTAGGCTGGCTTAGTGACCAGTGTGTAATACTGCTGTGTACCCACACAGGGACCCTTCCTGTGGTGCCACCGGCAGAAGTGGCATAGGGAGGAGCTTCGTTATTGTGCAGCTTTGTAGAGCATTTAAATCTTTGCGACCTCTGACTCTGGCTACTGCATTACACTGAAGTTGGCTTTTCCCCTCCCTTCCTGCCAGCCCGAATCGCTGTGCGCAGTGTTTCAGCCTGGCTGAGCCAAGGGCAACCTGGCTGCTGTGCCTGACAGTGAGAGGGATGCACTTCATTACGCCTGTCTGTGCCGTGCCAAGGGCAAGGAGCATGTCTTGTACCAACAATGGTTAGAAGAATTTGTTTTTAAAACAAATTTTAAAAATTACATGCCTGCTTACAATGTTAGGCCTGAAAATTGTTGCTGACTCATAAAATACTTCTTGTACTGAAAGTAGCCAAGTTGAACATGTGTTTTGAGCTGTGACTTGATCAGATCAATACCAGCTTCATCGTGAGAAGCGTATTTTGAGATTCATCACTAGAAGCTTTGAAATCCTGTGCTGGCTTTTTAGGTTTTGTTAAAATCCAGTGAGCATTAACATTTACCTGCTGTATCCTGGGAAGTGCTTTAGAAATGATCTGTTCAGAAAGACATTTTTGTCGTGTTTGTTTTCTGACAGTTATGCTACCTCCTCCCCCAACATTTTTTGAAAATGCAACTTAAAAGTGTGGTAATGTTTGTAAAATCAGTGCTGTCAGTCTACTCTTTGTAAATCAGCAGATGAGAGTATCTGTGAATGTGTAGAATTCATAAGGAGATTCAACTACCAAAGATATAATTGCTGGCAAAATAAATGACAGAAGAAATTCAGGATCAGAATCTTTTTTTTAAGATCTACTTGAAAGCCATCCGCCTCTCTGAGGTTCAGATTTTATATCTGTATGGGATGTCACTGGCAGCAACACAGTACTGAGCCCTTACAAGTGACCCTTGGACAGCAGTCATTAAATAAATAAATACTATGCATGCATTGGGAGTCTTAATTTTTTTTTTTTTTCCTGTAAGGTGAATTTAGAGCCTCCCTCCTGTTTCCTGAGGACCAGGTGCCTATCTTGTAAATTGACACTGTCTGGACCCAGAAGTAGGACTCTGGTTATGTCCTAAGCAAGCTGAGTTTAGTCATGGAAATTGCAACTTTTGTTGTGTTCATTTTTTTCTCCAGTGTGATTATCCTGTTCTACCAATGTCTCTTCATCTGTTTGTATTTTCTTATTTTCTAGTATGGTTTCATCGTATTTGGTTCATCATGGGTACTGTTCAACAGCAACTGCCTTTGCCAGAGTCACAGACACCACAATCCAGGAAGAACAGACCTCAATAAAGAATAGACAAAGTAAGTCTCTTGGGTAGTCGTTCCCAAAGTGTGGCACGCCGGCCACGTGTTACCTTCAGGACTCTGTAGAGGAATAAAGTGGTGTGGAAGTAGAAAAGTTATTCCACGACAGTACGGAGAGGTCCACAGCACACTGCTGACTTAGTGTTGCTGCCTGTGGGTCAGTAGAACTTGGGGACCACTGCTGGGAGCACTCTTCCCATCGTCACTGTGTCCCCTCCACCCTCTGCCGTCTTTGGCTGAAGAACTGCCCTGTTCTTTCCTTTCCCTGTCTGCTCTGAGAAATGACCCGCATGCCTGCAGTGTTCAATATGCTGAGTTTTCTGATCAGCTTGGTTAATTTTCCTCAGCCTTGTTGAAAATGAATAGCTGAACCCTGGAAGAGATGAGGTGACTCTCAGTTCTGAGTCCTGCAGCTTCACACATCAGGCTAAATGTAATATCTGGGGCAGAAGGTGCTTTCTTGGAGGTAGTGCCAAATCGGTGGAGAAGAGAATGGTTACCTTGGACTTTACCTGAACAGAGGTCACAGTGCACAGAGATCCCTTTGGATTTGGGTTCTTCGATACAGTCTGTTGCAGCAGGGGCAGTTTCATTAGGATGATTATAAGGACCCAGAGACATCAATCCATTTTGACTACAGCTCCCAGAGTTAACGTGTCTTCCAGTCCTTTTGCACGTTTTGTCTTCAGGTAAATTTTGTGCATATTGAGGGTTTCACAAATTCACGACCAACACGTTTAGCTCACGCTAGGTGAAGAATTTGTATTCTGGGTCTGTTTTGGTCGCTGCAGACTCCTCCAAAGTGGCTCATCTCTCAGTTGGTAAGGCTGTAAGTGTTTTTGGTTCCTGTAGAATAAGGCTTGCAGCTTTCTCTTGCTGTACTTTTTTTTTTTTTTAGCTTTTCTATTCACACGCTCAGACTAGAGAGTCACAGAACGTTGATGTGTTTTCTGCATTCTCCTGGCTGTTGAATACAGACTACATCCCACTCTATACATTTCCCTTCCCTTTGTGAACCATTTCTCATGTGACTGTTACGCATCAGGAGCATCGTGCCCCTTTGTAGCTCACTCTCCATACATTACATGCGCTTAGCCAGCATTCAGGTTCATTTGGGGACTCTGCTTAGTACCCAAAATAACTTGTAGTTGCTGCCCGTTAGTGCTGATGGGCTTTGCGCTTTCCAGGTCATTCATTATGCAACCCTGACCCCAGCCAGTGTGCTTGCTGGTGTGGGTTTAATTGGTAAAGCCCTAAGGGAGGCACGCAAGACAGTGCAGGCTCGTTTGTCTGAGGACAGGTGACAAGGCAGATGGAGGAAAGGAATATAGAGCTCTGAAGTTGGGGCTTAAATAAAAGGTGTGAGGAAAACACAGATGAGAAAACAAAAAGAGGGGAAAATATAAAAGGCAATGACATCTGTGAGAGTTGCCAAACAAGGCAAAAAAGAGAGCTGTCAAAAGCAGTGAGACATGAAAATGGATGTGCAAGTAGAAGAAAGAGAATAAAATGAAGATGACCGTGCAACACACGTTGGTGTGAGCGCCACGTCTTTGGTTTTAGCTTTCAGCTACAATAACAAGCAAATAGATGCTGAGAAGTGGGAGCCAAGACAAATCATTGCAGATTGTTACTGGGGATTGCTAATGAGGATTACCAGACTGGGCTTTCAACTGCTCATAACTTGCAAAAGTCACAGCCTGTTGTTATTAGAGCCTCTGCTTGCGAAGCACCTCACACGCGGTTCAAAACCTTCTCTCTGTTGTTTGTAAGGAGTCCTGGAAAAACAGAGGGAAGTGCAATGCATTTTTAGTTTTAAGTACATTTAGTTTTTAGTTTTAAGTACACTTAGGAAAAAAAAAGTGGACCTCTGTGGATCAGCAGCTTCTCTGAGTGTTCAGGGATGGGACCTCAGGTTAAGTCTTGCACTTGTGTCTCCTAAACCCACTGAGGGGACATACATGAGCCATGCACACCTAGGAAAACAAGTGGCTTCTGCATTGTATTTTTGCACGTCCTAGAAGCGTACAACTCATTGAACTGTTTCTTTCTTAGCCAATAGCTGATTCTTGGAGCTAGCTTACAGGTGCCACGTCCTCATTGCAGGCCAAGCTCAGGTTACTTCTCTGGGAATACGCTGAGGTGCGACTTGCAAGGACCCAGTTTTGTTGGTATAATTACTTCTACTTAGAGGTAGGGATATTGGGGAAACAGTACTGTGCTGTGGTTTAAACCCACAGACTCTAAGAATACTCTGCTTACCTGACGCTCAGCCATACATAGGCTTCCAAGTGTGAACCAGGCAGAGGATGTAACGTGGGGTGACATAGGGGCTTCCCCTCTGAAACTTTCATTTCCCCAGCAGCCTCCTTGCTCTCATCCAGCTGTTATGTCCTGCTTTATTTTCCATTGCTGCATAGCTCTGAGACTAAAGGACTAAAGTCCCAGAGCACCCCACCACCCCCATTTCATCCTTCAGATCCTTCTAATTCTTGATATTTCTGAGCTACTAACAGATTCTGCCTTGTTTTCCCAGGCTTTTCCTTGCCTTAAACCATAATAAACAAAATGTGGTCCTCAGTTCTCCCTAGCCCTTGTGCAAGGTGGTAGTGAGGAGCTGTGTGGCATATGTGAGACAACTCTTCTGGCTGTTCTTGTTGGCCGGTCCTGTGTGTCAATAGGTCTCCTTTTGCTTTCAGGAATACAGAAGCTAGTATTAGCAGGCAGAGTGGGAGAGGCTATAGAAGCCACCCAGCAGCTCTATCCTGGCCTCCTAGAACATAACCCCAACCTGCTCTTCATGTTAAAGTAAGTATGAATAGCTTTATACTCCCTACTGCTGAAATGTGTAGATGAAGGAGAGAAGAAAGAGGCTGTCCAGCCATCCAGTCTGGCTGCACACCTTGGTCTGAATTCAAACTGTTTGAGATCCTTTTGGGAGCAGGTGGGAGAGGACATAGGTTCAGTTCTTTGCACAGTGCTTGCAGCAATGTAGACGTAGCCCTTTTGTTGCTGCTCTACTTGTCTTGTGGAGATCTTGCAACACCGAAGTACGTGGCCATCACTGTGGTGGTTCCTAGAAAGGCAGATGTATAGAAGAGGCTGTCTGGGTAGAAACTAAAGGAAAAAAGTGCTTATGTGTCCCCGTTGTCCCAGCTGTACAGAGTGGCTCTCCCCAGCCTCCTGAGACATATAAGGACAATTCCCAGTAGAGCTAAATGAGGAGCTGTCCTCACTGTCACTGTGGATATTGCATTTTTTACGTAGTATATCTAGTTTGATGGAGTATTGGGGGAATTATGATGCTTGGCAGATTTAGTATCTTCTCCCTGGAAAAAAAACAAGCCCACAGTTGAATTTTGGAATACCTGCAGAGATGGTGGAGATGAAAGCATGCTGTAAAGGAACAGTTTCTTCTTAGCACAATAGAAATAAACTTGCTTTTTGGGAATGCCTCAACATTCATTAGCATCAAAGTTGCAGTTTCTGAACTCCTTCTTCACATAGCATTGAGTACTTCCAGTACAAAGGTACCAGGAGTCTGAAATGTCTTTCAGAAAGCAAAGAAATTTAACTCCTATGGAGTTTCTAGGATTTATCCACTCAGTAACTAAGGAAACCTCAATGCAGAGCATCCTGGCTGTCACGCACCTTTTTCTCTTTCTTCCCTCCTATGAAATCAGGTGTCGGCAGTTTGTGGAGATGGTGAATGGGACAGACAGTGAAGTACGTTGTTTCAGTGCCCGCAGCCCCAGATCCCAGGACAGCTACCCCGGGTCCCCCAGCTTAAGTCCTAGACATGGATCAAGCAACTCACATGTTCATAGTACTGGTAAGTGTGTTTTCTGTGTCTCCTAGTGAGAAGAGCAAATGCCAAAGGTGGATATGCTTGTGCATTACATTACCTGCTACTTTCGATGCATTATTCTATGAAATGCTCCTTTCATTTCTGATATCCAGCTGAGAGGACATATTGTTATCATGGGTGTCTCTATACTGTTACACAATTGGTTTTGCATTAGTTATTTTCCACAGACAATAGTCTACAGAGCAGGTTTTTTCAGAATAAAGAAGCTTTTGAAGGTGCCCTTCTAGTGCAGCCACTAGTGTTTCACTGACCGAGCTGTGCTGTAAGAGGAGGTCTGGAAAACAAAGCCTGTTTCCTGTACCTTGGAGTCTGCAAAAGAATTGCTTTCCAGTAAGGACTGAGCAGAAGATGCATTGTTCTGGCCAACTGGGTGAAAGATTGGGGAGATGCCTTGCATGACAGCTTCTCCCTCCCCCATGGATTTCACCTTGCAAGCTGTAAACATGTGAGAAGGGAACAGTTCTGTACCTGCAAAACTCATCTCTTGACCATCAGTTCTTTGCAGTTTGGGAAATTAAGCTTTAGGATTTGAAGTGGAAAGAAGAAGATAAACCAGGACACCCAAGATGTCTTCCCTAGGTAATTATTGACTACAGCTTTGAAGATGGAGTGGGCCAGGGAGTGTGACCTGCGGAACCCCTGAAAACGGTCTGAGCTGTTTCACTGAGACTTGAGCTGCTCACAGCCATCTGAGTGCATTTTGTTTTGGTGTTCCCACTGCTGCATGTGACAAACTGTGGACAGGCAAACATTTAAGGGAAAGGAAGGCAGTTACTTGAATGCCTCCAAGCTGTCACTCATCTTCCCAAGCCAGTATCTTTCTTTTTCTATATTGTGTTGCGAGAAACCCTGGATATGTTTCTCTAATGAGATAGAATGATCCCATCAGTCTATAAAAGTTCTTGATAATACCTATTTTCAACCGGGAGATGCCTACATCTGCAACCTGCAACTCAAGGCAGTATTCATGTATATTTATCTCCATACATGGGACATCACCTTCCACAGTTCTCTCTGTCAGACCTTGTGCTTTCAAAATAGTGATAATTTCATCAGTGCGTGTTTCAAAGATGAAGCAGAACTGTTGTGCAGAGTCTACTGCGTCTTTGTCATTAAAATGCACAAAATGGCCCATCGTTTGAATCTTTGTGTTGTCGTGATAAAAATGTAAATTCCCTAGCTATAAATACAATTGTGGGATCAGCTGATGAATTTGGATATATCACCATCACTTCTGGAGGAACAGCCGTGCCAGGTCATATCATCTACCCAAGATCCTGTGGTCAATATTGGTTACCTAGGGAAGAATATATATGAAGAAGGCAAGCCCATAGTGAGGTTTTTCCAAAATACTAGTTGAGCCCCTAATGATTTGCAGTTGTCTTGGTATTAAATAGCCTCTGTAAGTTTAGCCAGTCATTTTTGAATCTGTATAAAACTTGTGGTGATAACCAAAGGTTTGTGTCCTGTGTCAGTGAGTTCCACAGCTTGATAGGCACCTTTTGTGGGGGAACGGATGAGATTTCAGGCCTGACTCTCCTTTCAGTGTGTCCATTCACCTGAATGAGGAAGATTAGCTTGTGATTTTTAAGAGGATTGCTGTTATTTGCTGAGTGTTGTATGAATCAAGTATATCCCTAGTGTAAGGTAGGTTGTGGAAAGTCTGGGAAGTTCTGCTTGCAAAGAGTTCTCCTTGTGGCCCAGTTTTCGCCTGTGCTTTCACAGTTTTCCTGGATAGAGGGTTTATGAGAAATATTTGGACTTGTGAGAAAAAACTTTGTAAACTTCTTTACAAACCATCCATGCTTCATATTTCAACACTAATGTCTGTACTTGTGTGAGCTGTTTCTGCCAATCTCTTATTTACAGCCCATTTTTAGAACTTCCTTGAGCTAAGATGTTGCTGGTGAGCAGTGGCATTCCTTCCATATTCATTTGTGTTTTCTGTAAAGCCCATTGAATTTAAGGAGGATGAATCATAATTTAAGATCTGCAGTCTCATTTTGCCTTCTTCCTTTGGGACCTGCTCTCTTGCTAAATTGTTGACTTCACAATAGAATGATGTTGTCAGTCTGGTCTCATTTTTCCCTTTCTTCTTGACTTTCAGGAGCAGATAGTCCAACCTGTAGCAATGGAGTCATGTCCACAAAAAGCAAACAGAGTCACAATAAATACTCAACACTGAGTTCATCATCTTCATCTTCTTCCTCCTCCTCTCCTTCATCTGTGAACTACTCCGAGTCCAATTCTACAGATTCTACCAAATCTCAGCAGCACAGTAGTACAAGTAACCAAGAAACCAGGTATTTTTTTTTCCCTTTGTAGATGCCTGTGGAGGGTGAGATGGTGGGAGAGGGCTCAGTCGGCTTTCTGAGGAACCAGAAGGGCATCTGCCTTGCTCTTTTGAACAACAGAGTAACTCTTCGTTATCTACAAGGTCACTACTATTCCCAGCAGACACAAGCCTGTTCCAGTTCCTCTGCTCTGACTCAGACTTGGAGGCTCATCTCATAAGGAATATTATGATGCTCTTGTTTCAAACAGTAGGCTGCCCCATTAACTGATGTCGTCAGAGCCCAACATGATAGTCTGCGTAGAAGCTCTCCCATTGAGCCTGTTTTTGTTACTGCTGCTTCAGCCAGTCGATACTGCTGCTAAGCAGCTTGCCTGCCCTTTAGTGGGCGAGGCAGCAGCTCAAGTGATTACTGGGTTGGTGCATTGCCCTCTTGAGTATTTTTCTGGGGCTACCTCTACCTGTTGCCCAGTTTCTTCCAGATGGGCCTCTGAATTAACAGTAATTTATTTCACATTTGTGCCAGGAGGTCAGACTTTTAGAAACCTCCCTTCTCCAAGAAGTCATAGGTGGTCCAGGAGAGTGGTATAGTTACTGCTGCATTTACAGGAGTGCGGAGCATATTGAGCTGTGGTGAGAACTGAGTTTCCTTTGGGCTCACTTTTCAGGTTGGTGTTGCAGGGCGCTCTGAGCCGTCTTGAAGTACTCATCCTCTGAGTACTGTGCTGAGCACAGTTTGCAGGACAGTTTGTAGTCTCTATCATGACGTCTTGAGAGCCACACAGCACATAACTGAGTGAGAAACACTTGTTCAGACTCAATTTACCAGAATGGTTTGATAATGCTGGATTTATGATTCTTTCTTTAAATGTAGTGCCTAAGTCCTCGCAAGATTTTCTGATCATTTCAGTTAATCAGCAGCCTCATTCAGACTGCTGTCTTGAACATTTAAGCTTAGAGCCTTTGTGTTCTGTGTTGCACTTTTTGCAAGGGTTGATGGCATACCATTGCCAAGATTTCCCTCCTCTTTAGTGTATTAGTGCCGTTCGCTGTCCCAGAGATGACTGCTTCCTAAAGGGAAAATGATAAGCACTCTGCACCTGTAATTATGACAGGCAGTTTTGGAACAGAAACCTGTTTCATAAGTTGTCTACAGAAGCCTGCAACAATTTTTGCTACACTGAATTAGACCTTCTGGCTCCCTGTAGTTCAACTGGTGCCTTTCCTGGTCTTCTGGCCATTGCTTCTTCATTTCTTCCCTTTCTAATATAGACATCTGACCTTTCTTTCCTCTTTCACCTCAGTGACAGCGAGATGGAAATGGAGGCTGAGCATTACTCCAACGGAGTCCTGGAAAATTCATCCACCAGGATAATGAATGGCACTTACAAACACGAAGAGATCCTGCAGACAGATGAATCCAGCATGGGTAGGGCCTCAGAGGCAGGAGGGGTAAAGGGAAACAGAGCTAGTATTGAAAGTTAAAATTGTGATTGGATTGTGGGGAAAAAACATGTACTTCGGGTTTCTTGCCCCACCCCAGTGAATGGAGTTTGCAAGATGCCTGTTTCACAGGGAGAATGAATCTGTCCTGGAACTAAAACTAGGTCTGGCTTTTCATAGTCTTGCAGCAGTGTTGGTGATGTTGTGGAGCAGGGAAAGCAACAGGAATCAAAGATTTGTTCAGCGCTGGTCATGAATTCCAGCTCAGAGCAGTCCTGACACTTCTGCCAGCTGAGGAACTGAACCGAGCTGTGAAAGGCTGGCTGATGCCCAGCCCCAAAGTGTCCTCAGCACAGTGTGGTCAGGCACAACTGTCTTGTTTGTGGATGCTTTAGCCAGGAGGGAGAGGATGAATCAGCTACACTACCTCTGAAACTGGGGATTCCTCCAGTTATAACGGGTCCTGTGGCCACCTAATACTGGGAAGTTGGTGATGTTAGCATCTCTGACTGAAAGTTTTCCGAGTCCAGGATTGGTTAGACCAGAGGTTTCCATGTTGTGTATGCTGTATTACACACATGAAAGGGTAAAGCAGCTGGATTTGCAAGCTCCCGTGATTTTATCAGAAGACTTGATTGGGAGGTAGTCTTCAGGCATTAAACAAACTGAGCTTAAGTTTTCCCTGTACCTAAGAGGTGCTGTGAAAAAAACACTACTGGCTGTTGGTAGTGCAGGGATCACAAAAAGCTTCCACTGGGATAAACTTAGAGCAGGGAGCAGCTACCTGCTCCAGAAGGGGAAGGATTTCATGGGTAGCGTGATCCAGAGTGGGCAGTGGTGAGGAATGAAAGATAATTGTTACTTCTCCACTGCCTTTCCTTTAGAAGACAGCTGCCCCCAGAGGCAGCTCTGTGGAGGGAACCATGCTGCCACAGAGAGAATGATCCAGTTTGGAAGGGAGCTGCAGATGCTGAGCGAGCAGCTTTGTAGAGAATATGGGAAGAACACAGTGCACAAAAAGATGCTTCAGGTAAGCCTGGACCTTGTTCTGCATCACAGCAGTTCTCTGGGCCAGGACTGGGGTTGTGGTTTCCCTTGCAGAGCTCTGGGTAGCCACCAGTTCTGCAGCTGGTGAGGAAAAGGGGGCCTGCATGGGGATCAGAGGTCGAAACTCAGTGAATGTAGAGTATCTAGACCCAATTCTCAGCACAGGAGAGAAGCAATATGGCTCCTGCCTGCCTTTCTGGAGCAACTGCATGGTCGTCTTCTCTCCAGGTGACACTCTACCTGCCTTCCTGTGCTGGCTCCCCTGCCAGGTGGAGGGGGCACCCTCTTTAATCCACTGTCTTGATAGCCCAGTGTAGTCCTTTGCTGCCAAGAAGAAAAGGGCCATTTCTTTTCAGGAGATAGGCACCCATCACCTTGGCGATGGCAGGAGGTGCCCCAGCTGATGGACCTGGCGGTTTTCCTGTGTGTTCACAGTCATGCATGACCTTACTGTGCCTTTCTGTTCTCTCACACAGGATGCATTTAGCTTGTTAGCTTACTCAGACCCTTGGAACTGCCCCGTTGGTCAACAGCTGGACCCAATCCAGAGGGAACCTGTGTGTGCTGCTCTTAATAGTGCTATATTGGGTAAGGCCTGGTTCCTATGTGAGCTCTACCCATAGGACACACCTGCTCCCAAGGGCTGTCCTGTGGCAGGCAAGCCTGTGAGTGTTAGGAAAAGTTCAGAAATACTTGTGTTTAGCTTTTGCCTCTCTTTCTGTTGCTGGGGACTGACAGGGTAGTGATGCAGGAAGGGAGGTGGGAGGGGAGCCTGCAGAGAATGGATCCTCCTGAGCTAATCTTCTCTTGCCTTCCTTCCTTGGGTCTTCCTCAATGCTGCTTCCAAGGATGCTCCTTAGGATTTTCCTCCCCTGCTTACTGAAGAAGCCGAGATCTCTTTGATGCATTTCCTGCCCCTCTTCCTTCTTGCTCTGAACACCCCTGAATCATTTTGCTGGCATTTCCAGGGCTCTTTTCCGTGCTGTCTGGGTTCGCAGAGTTTTGTCCTGGTGTCATCCTACTTTCTGGTAGGGAATGCAGTTGCTCTGTTGCAGCAGCTCTTAAGTGAAGCAAGTTTCCATAATATTGGCTCTAAAGCACAGGGAAGCTGTAACTCCAGTTACCTTTGAGCTCATGCTGAACAAGCAGAGTTACATTGCAGGCAGGGTTTGTCTTCCCTCTGCATATCCCCATCGTGTGCTATGCCTGCTAAAGCCCAGAGAACCTGGCTGCCTGTGGTCCAGTGTTGGAATTGGGGCTGTGGTAATGGTCCAGCCCT
>NW_009602295.1:13474-24477 GCF_000690535.1 Cariama cristata
TGGTCTTAACTGTGCTGAGAGGACCCCACGCTGTGCAGAGATGTGGTTATAGGTTGGTTTTCTTCAACTAGTAAGACAGGTCCCCTTTTTCTAATGAGCTTTGCTCTTTGTGTCAGCAGGATCGATCATGGTTGGATTCAGGTATGAGGTCTTTTGCCCTCCTCTGTGTCCTCAGAGGTGGATGTTTATGCCTGCTCTTCCATTTTACTTAGACAAGCACGTTGCTTGGCCAACAGCTTGTTGTCATCTACTCTCCTGTCGTGAACCTGATGTAGTAAATGCACTGGCTTTCCCTGATGGAAGTCTTGTGCTTGCAATCAATGAGCTGCCATGTTGTTGCTGACCCTCCTGGCATCTTCAGCTACAGAAAATCCCATGGGGGGAGAATGAGTATAGTGATAATGAGGTTATGGCGTGACACCAATCTGCAAGAAAGGGATTGATTCATTCTAGGCAGGGCCCTTGATCCTGTTGCGAGACCATGCACGTGCTCTGTCATTGCTCAGGTCGCTTCACAGGACACTCCCCCGTCGGAGTTAGCTCAGTCCATCCACAGCCAACCAAACACTGCCCACTGGACAGCTTCTCTGTCTGGGAAACCCATGCTTGGCTCCTGTACACAGTCTAGCTCACTGTGCCCAGACTTATTTCCTAGTGGGTCTGTGAACCTCACATTGTGTGTGCCAGAAGGAGATTTAGAAATTGTCTTCTGGGGAAAGAACAGCTTGATGGACAAACCCGTAAGGACTCCTCTTCTGTCTGAGTAAAGGAACAGAAGTTACATGGTTTGGGAAGGAGAGTCCCTTCCCCTGACAGTCAGCATGGGCAGGTGTCCTTCAGGGTGGCTCAGTTCTAGCCATTGTGTGTCCAGTGCTTGAGGAGCACGGACAAGTTGCTGAGGGGTGTCACCAGGGAGATGTGAAAGATGGTGTCTGGGCATGCTTCATCACACAGGTTGCAAAACACTTTGTCTAGCTCAGCTGAGGATTCCCTTTTGCATACCTAGCAAACATGAAGTTGAAAAGAAGCAGGGACCAGTGAGTGAGTTTGTCTAGGGCTGGGATTACTGTGTAGACTCGCACAAGTGGGAGAAATGGAGAGCTTGCCTCTCACTTGGTGCCAGTTTCTCCTGCCTTTCCTTATTCTTCTGTGCTTTGATCTCTCATGGTTTGAGGGTTTTCTGACAAGACACTGAGACAGCAGGAGCTCCACTGACTTTTTATTGCTCTGGCCACCACAGCAGCACTTTCTCAAAGGCCTTGTTGAGCTGTGGCCCCACATGGGACATGCCATGGGTGGTGGGGTGTGGAGAGGAGCAGTGGTGCAGAGCCAGCGGTACACAGGAGTAGCTTCCTTCCAGAGCCGGTGCCTTCTGCCAGGATGCTGGGCTTGGTGCCCAGGTGGGACTAAGGGGGACCCGAGTACAGGTGAGCCGGCACACAGCCAGGACACCTCTTCTAAACAGATTTCTTTTTTTGCCCCCACAGAATCTCAGAACCTGCCAAAGCAGCCCCCACTGATGCTTGCCCTGGGCCAGGCCTCGGAGTGTTTGCGGCTCATGGCTCGCGTGGGCTTGGGCTCCTGCTCCTTTGCCAGAGTAGACGACTATTTGCACTAGCCACCAGAGCAAGATGGAGCTGACATCGTGGAGTGCTGCCCTTCACCCTCCGTTGCTGCCACTCTACACCACCACCTCGTTCGATAGCCTGACTTGCCTGCTACCAACACCCCCTCTAGCATACACACACACACTGCCTGTGAAAGGATTGAGTGAGTTCCTCACTGTGTGGCTACTCCTGACCCCAGGAACGACTGGCAGATCTTACCTGTCTCCCTGCCGTTGCTGTGGCTCCAGCAGCACTCAGTATTTCACTGGTTGTTCTAATGTAGCTCCTTCTGATGTAGGGATTTCTCTTTGTTTTTATTTGAGTTGTTTCTCATGGATCCACCAATATTTTATCTGGAGAGTTTTGCTGAGCTGGTTTCTGCTGATTTACTGAGGAAGCTCATCAAGTTGGTGACAGCTTGTTCTTTTCTTCCCTTCTCCCTCCATCGTGCACATACAGCATCATCTTCTGTGCTAGTTGTCTGAACTCTTCTTGCAGTGGCAGTTGAGAGGGATTTTTTTTTAATTTTATTTGAATCCTGTTTATTAAAAAGGTCTCTTCCACCTCCACAAAGTCATTGATGTATTTATTGCCCACAGACTCAGTCCCAGCCATACACATCATACAACCCTGCAGGAGACCTTCTGAGTTAGGTCCTGTCATGCATTTGGGGATTTGGAGGAGCTTGGTCCTTCATGGTGCATGCCTCTCTTAAGAGCACAAGGCTCTCAAATGCTTGTCTTTGTGAGTGGGAAGAGTAGAAGACCTGACATTGCCTATGTTAGTGGCTGAAGCATCTCACAGCCCTAAGAAGTAGGTAAATCCAGCTCTCATGGCAGCTAGAGGGACAGGACTGACGGATATGAAGTCATCTACCACTGTATTGGTAGAAGCAGGTCATGTTAACCTGCAAGAAACATCTGCGTGCGCTGCCCAGTTGGGCTCTCAGTTTTTTTGTTAAATCACAGATCTCCCTTGTCTCCATATAGGAGGGCTCTCTCACTAAGACTCAGTAATAATAGTATTGAGTGACCCCCCCCACGTAACACCGATGTAAATGAGCATTTCTAAATTTTGGAAGCATCTTGAGAACACTAGGCTGAACTATGCTCACCCTTGCTGGCGGCATATGCCAAGATCAGGTTGCGGGTTAGGCTCAGTACTAGCTTTGTAAGATCTGAGCCGTTCAGAAGGGAGCAGCAATGTTTCTTTAAAGATTGCTAGGAAAATTATTTTAGTTTCAGGCCCAAAAGCGACCAGCAAGGATCTGTGGGTGAGTAACCTCCAAGTGAGATGGACTAATATGTCCCTGCTGCAGTACGTATCAGGCTCAGGGACTCAAGTACTACTAAGCATTCAAACCATCTGCCTGGAAGTGTTTCTGAGCGTGTGCTTTTAACTGGTGAGGCTGTGTAGCAGGACCGCATGCTTTGCATCCTCTGGTGTACTGTTAAGAGACTTCAGGTTCAGCCTGGCTGCACAGGAGGAGTTGTGATTCTGCACCAAATGAATTTTAGGTCAGTAGCTCTGAGGAGGGCCCAGGGGAACTCAGACCCAACATGTATTTTACTGCTGTTCCTGAATATGTTTTTTTTTTAGGAAGGGTCAACGAAAGATGAACAGATTGTGAAGTTTGCCCTTAAAATGGAGGTTAGCCTGTGCCAGGGCTTGAAGCAACAAGAGAGTTTGTGTGCCACTGAAGAAAGGAAGGTGGTGTGTGACCTCTGTGCACTAGCCCAGAGCTTTATGGATTTGCTGCACTTGCCAGCTTGATTTGCAGCTGGAACATGAGGTCTGAAATCAAGGCAGAGCAGGGGCGCAGGTGTCCCCTGCAGTGCGGAAGACGACAACAGCAGTGAATGTGCTGATGGTGTTGGAGGTGGTTGGGAATGCCTATTGCTAACGTTTTCTTGAAGGGTTTGAAGCAGTGTGAGAGCCATGGTGGCAACATGAGGTTTAGAGATGCAGGAGATATTTTTATTAGATGAACTCATATAGTTGAAAAAAGCAGAGGGAGCTTTGCATACCGAAGCCATTCTTCTAGGCAGATAGGAGCAGAGGACTGCACTAAGCAGAAGAATTTAACTTGCAAATCTGGGGCTTCCGTTTCAATTCTGGGGAACAACTCGTGTGCCTGAAGGCTCATCTGTTGATTTTCAACTCTGCTTGTTGTCCCAGTGGTGGATATTACTGCAGCCTGCAGTCCTTTACCTTGCTGCAGTTGCAGAGACACTTCAACTCGGTGGGCAGGTTTCTTTTCTGGAGCCTCTGACGCTGGACCTGCCAGGCTGCCCAGCCTAACCCATTGTGCCCCAGTGCTGTTGCTGAACTGGAGTCAGCATGTGAACTTGGCCTGGTGAGACATTTTTCTGCAGGCTCTCTATTTCTTAGATGCTAAGGCTTAGGGCTGATTGTGGGTATTTGGGTTGGAAATACTCTGGTACCTGGCTTTGCCTTTCACATTTGGCGACTTCCTCTGCTGTTGGTCACCATTTAACTTGCTGCTGTCTGGCTGCCGTCGGGCCTCTCTCTCATCTTTGTAGCAACACCATCTTCATCTCTTTCTGAGTTTTCTTTGTTCCTTCTCTTTGTGGTTCCCTTAAGCCAAGTCTCTTTGTCATGTGTCATATTAATGCCCCACTTGGTCTCTCAGCAAAGCTGTGCTGACTATCCTAGAGCGTTTTTTTGTTGTTTTAGTTTTCCTTTTGCTACAAAAAAACCCCAAGAGATGCTCCTAGATATGTGGTTATTCTGGTGCCAAGAAATGCATGTTGTCTCTCTGGCTTCTTATGGAGACCCCTGCTGTGGTAGAAACCATCTTGCTGTTGTGTCACGGTTAGTGCTGAAAGGTCAGACTCTTAATGATGATAAATTGCATGGGGCAGGGCTGAGTCACTCTTCCTGCCACTGACGATATGCATCACACAGTGGCAGTAGATGCCTGTAGACTAGACAGCAGTGATGCTTTCCACTTCTTGCAGTCAAAGCAATAGTGCTAGTTTGAGTTGGTTTTTGCCTTTCCACTCGGCCGAGTTCCTAACTGGCCTCACAGCTGTAACCAACACACATCGCTGCTGCCGGCTTCTTGCCAACTCTTGTACCTGGTGTCCTGACTCTGGTTTTGGGGAGTGCAGATGCTTTTCTGCTGTGACCTAGATGTACCATACCTGTTGCTTGGGGTTTTTTATTTCAAGTGCCCTTGCTGTTTCAGTAGTGGTTTCTGCGTGTTGTGCTCAGATTCCGACTAATGTGGTCATGACTCAGTGTGGGGAAGAGAAATGTGTTTGCGGTGTGTGGTGGAGGTAAGACTTCAACCTACCACTGATTCTTAGATGGGATTTCTGACTTGGTTTTCCCAGGTTATTTTTCAAAGCTTCTTGGTCTTTGAATGTCTCTGGCTGCTCTTGATGGTTCCTGTCAGCTGAGACTTGGTTTGAATTGTGGTTGTTTTAAAAAAAAAACAGAATTAAATTGAACTGAGGTCCTTAACTTTGAATGTGGTTGTACACCTAACTGGAGGCTTCATGCAGTTTAAAAATTACTTTGGGATTTGTTATTCCAAGTGCCTCGTGCTTTGCTCAGAAACAGATGAGCTAAGAACACCCCAACTGAGACTCTGCTTCATCTGGACAGTCCTTCACAGTGTCACTTCTCCCAGGAGTTCTTCAGTAAAGCCGTGTAAATGATTGTGTAGCCCGTAGTAGAAACTGCTGGATCCTCATTTCTTGGTGAGGGTGACAAGGTCTTGACTATGGCCCTGTGTTACAACGCTGAGGGCACTGGATACAGGACTTCCATCAGATGAGGCGGACACATAGATTGCTCTCTCTGGGCTGACTTCAGATCCTAGAAGAGGGGTTTCCAAACCACAGCGAGACACTGCTCACAGGCAACATTTCTCACCATGCAGCCCTACGAGAGGCTTTCTAGCTGTGACGTCCTTCCCAGGACATGTGAAATGCTGCAGCTGTAACAACTAAACCTCTTCCAGCTCTGCCCTCTCTGCACACTCGCACAGTCTCAGCTCTCTGCACCCTCAGAGCATCTCAGCTCACAACTGATCGGCCCAGTGTCACCACCAAAGAGTTGTAATCTACACAGTGGGAGGCACCCTCTGCTGCTCTGGACACCAGCCATTCCACCTGCCTTTCTCGAACTCGGCGTAGCAGCAAGGACCTCTCAGAAGGATAACATTTCACAGGGACCTGGTGGAAACCTGCTTTCAAGGGTGGTGAACTGCAGCCCTGCCCATCATGGGCTTTGGTTTTGAGCCCAGTGCCCTGCCTGTTAAGTGGCCTTTTGGGAACAATATTTTGGGAACTCCAGGCCTAGAGCCTTGGTTAAAGTGTCCTTCAGTAGTTCTGCAGAGAGACCTTCATGGACCCTCTCTTCACCAGGCTTTTCTCCCTGTGGGCAAGGGTTCATTTTGCCCCCACAAGCAGTGAGTGAAAGCAATCACATCAACAGTAACATGGGAGAACTTCAGAGTGGCACGAAGGATCGATTTGGGAGTTGGAGACCTAAGTGTTTCTGGGAGGTGTATCCACCTCGTACACCTTCTACTCCAGCCTCTGACCATTTTAGTGGCTTCTGCTGGATGCAGTTTGTGGACATCTCTCCTGTGCCAGGGGAGCTAAATCTTGTTCCTCTTGGATCCTCTTGTTCCTCTTGGATCCTCTTGTTCCTCTTGGATCCTCTTGTTCCTCTTGGAACCATCTTGTTCCAGATGATTCCTCTTGCTTCTCCGTGATCCTATCCTAGCAGGTGTTTAACAAAAGCTGATTCAAGACTTAGAGGGTTGAGTGAACTCTCAGGCAAGCTCTCCTGTGAGCAGGGAGGGCAGCAGTCTGTTTCCCATGCATCCTTAGATGTGCTTTCAGAGCCAGCTTGTTTTGGGAAAACTTATAAGTGCTACAAGGTCTCCCTTCCTGCTCCTTTGCCTCCCACGATCCCAGTGTTCTCCCACCTATGTGACCACCAGAAGTGGTATCTGCAGTCTTTGGCGCTGTGGGAGCTGCTTTGAGACCAGGGTCAGCTCTGTGGCTCTTGCCAACAATGTGTTTGTTGAGCGTAGACGTGGCAACTCCAACTGCTCTTCCAGGGCCTGCTTCTGCTGCGCTGGCCTTAAGGGGCAGATCTGCGTGTGATGATCCCTTTTTGTCACCCTACAGGATCCCGTCAGCCTGCAGCTGGGCTGGCTGTAGCACTTCTGCTGTTCTTTTGGAGTCTGGTTAGAAATTAAGCCTTTGCATGTGGCCAGCAGAAAGGAGAGGGACCTCTAGAGTGAAACACTGGGTACGCAGCATCCAGCTGTTGGGAGAAGGTTGACCAGTGGCGGCTCTTCCCTCCCCTCCAGCCCCCCATATGTACCAGAACTGTGGCTCATTGCTTTGGGATACATGGGGGATGTGTGGTGGTTGGTGCTGTAGCTTGTTTCCATTTCCAACATCCTGGTGGTGCTCACGGTGCTGCCGCCAACCTGATTTGGACACCAGGAGATGCAGCTGTGACTGGCATGGAGAATGGGCCCCTCTGGGAGCATCATTCCTTGTGGCTGTGTACACCTGGGATTTTTCCATCTGCTTCCTTTTTCCTCCTATTTTTTTACAGTGACGTCTCAACCTGTGTCCTTGTTTTTCACGTGGTCTTATTAAGGCATCTTTATCATTCTTTAAATAGCTTTGTTCTTGAGGCTCCCTTGAACAACTGGAACAACCAGAGCTGGTGTAAGTAGCTCTGGGGTTTGACTTTACCATTTTCCTCCTTAGGCATCAGGGATGATGAACCACCTCTTCTCCAGCAAAGCAAACCTTGTTGGATTGCTGTGGTGCTGCTGTGCTTTGGTACCTGTCTTTAATACTCACGTAGCACGTGTTGCTTAGATGCAAGTTTCAGAGTTCCTTCTGCCATCGTGGGGTTGATTGAGAAGGTGAACCGTGGCAGCCAGGCTATATAGCAGTCTGTAAATGCTGTGAAGCTGCATGGTGCACAATGCAGTATCGGGCAGTTCTTTCCATGAAGAAGCAGGGTGCAGACTTCAACTGCCCCGTGGGGCAACGGGCGGAGAGGTCCATCGCGCTTCAGTCCTGGATGTGGTAAGGCCCCGTGGAGCTGGTCACAGCGTGAGAGAAGGAACACATTTCTTGAAAAGGTGATCCTGGTCCACCCAGGAGTCCTCTTTGCAGAAGGGGCAACTTCCTTCAAACCCTGCCTGTGTTAGAGCAGCCTGAGTAGTGGATCCAGAGGGGAGTAAGTCTCTTGTAGAGAGCTAGTGTTGGGACTCTAGCTGTACGTGTCTGTCCCTGGAGGTTTCTGCAAAAAGACTAGAGGGACATACATGACAGGGGACATGTGCTGTGTGCTGCTGGGACCCTTCTGCCCCAGAAGAATGAGTGATGGAGGGAACTGCAGTCCTGCAGCTCTTACGCGGAGCCAAAGGCTGGCTGTGAGCCATGTCCCATCTGCTGTGTAGGTCGGAGAGCTAGAGGGGGTGTTGGCGGGGGATGTGTGTGTGGGGAGCTACAGCAGATTTGGAGAGGAAAGGGGAGCAGTTGAGAGCCTGGAGGCCTCTTCCAGAGGAAGCACTAGCTGCTCTCCCCCATCCTTCTCTGCAACAAGAGCTGGCAGGTGATGGATGAGTGAACATGGCATGTCTGCCCCTCTCCCTGCATCCCACACCAAAGCTCAGAGCCTGGAGCCTTGAGCTGTGGCAGTGCCTGGCAAGCCGAGGGTTCATCCAAGTTTGAGGAGCACATGTCCTGCCAGCTGTTTTATTTCCAAAAGGGATGCTTAACTCTTTCCTGCTCACAGGAAGCCAAGTCCCATGTGGGATTTACACTCGCATCGCTGCAGAAACATTCCTGGAGGCCATGCAGACCTCTGCTCCTTGTTGAACTTCCCCTGGCTGAGCAGACCTTTTCTCTGATCACTGTACTTGGGTCCAGGCACGTGCTCTGACCCCTTTGCTCGAGAGGGCTCTATCTGCGTCCTTCCTCCTGGAGGGAGCACAGGGGGGGGTTTGCAGACTGGGCTTATCACAGGCTCAAATTTGGAGAAAGGACAAGCAGCAGCAGCAGCTCTGGGGATAATCTGGATTTTAAAGAAAATTTTACAAATAACAAGTGTGGTGACTCTTCCAGACCAAGGACTCTCTACAGGTGTTTGATTGGGATTGTCTCTCTTGGTCCTACCTGTGCGCGCCCTTCACGGCTCTCAGGCCAGGAGAGGCAGGAGGAGGCTGCCGGCACTTGAAGCTCTTGCGGGCAACCTGTTTGGCAGTGCAAGCCCCAGGACATGCCCACCACACAGTTAACTCTCTTCTGCTGGTTGCTCAAAACTCAGGTATGAAAAGCTCAGCTGGAACATGAGGTGTGAGGTCTTTGCAAGTTTCCAGCCAGCCCTGGAGGAACGCAGCCGTTGGGCTGCGACAGACCACGTCTCCCTCTACCACTCCAGACTTCTCATTGCCTTTGGAGGGCGGGGGGATTTTCTCCTCTTTGGTACAACGTTGGCTAAATGGGACATTACACAAATTGTGCACATTGGTTCAGTCTAAGTTTAGTATTTGTGAATTTAGTTATCTGATGCTTTGCATGAAAAGTTCAAAAAGGGGAGGGGGGGGATTTTAACTGAGAAAAAGCCTGTGAAATTATACTGGAAATATGGTAAAGAAATTGACATTCTGCTGTATATTGACAGAGTTATTTTTGTTAAAATACACATCCATGTGCAAGAGCTAGCGTGGAGCCGTGTGCTTTGTCAGTCTCTGCTCTCTGGGGAAGGCGAGTGGCGGAGCCAGCGCAGGCAGCAGCTTGTGTCCCCTCTGACACGGGATGGGGTCTGGCCCTGCCGGAGCGGGGCTGCCGGCCCGCGAGCAGCCGTCGGGCAGGACGGTGGGGTGGTTAAGCGCACTGATGCCCCATGGCTCGGGAGGCATCAGCCCTGGGACCAACCGCTGGGTGGAAGGAGCTGGGCTCTACCCTGCAAGGATGAGCTGGCTCCAGGCTGAGTTTTCCCCATCCCGGAGTGAGCAGACACCAGCAGAAGCATGTCGCTGTCGTTACGCAGGTCTTGGCTCAGGCATTGCTGCCTCACATACAATTATTAGAGGGAAACAAGCAATTACTGCTAAGACTTTCAGGTAAGTCCTACCCAGCCTTGATAACAGGTATTTAAAATTGCTGGGAGAGGGGAACCTCTGTCCATTCCACTCCTACCAGTTTGAGGCCAGTGCCAGCAATAGAACACCTGAAGAGCGGCACAAAGGAATCCCGGTCATACCAGTAAGTCAGCTTCACTGGGGGCCCAGCTTAAATGCCTCTGTGCAAACACTCGTAGCACGGGGAATAAACAAGATGAGAGAGAGACATGCACACGTCTGCAGGGCTACGATCTTGTTGGCATCACAGAGATGTGGTGGGATGGCTCTGACGACTGGAGGGTTGGAATGGAAGGATACAGACTCTTTCGGAAGGACAGGCTGGGGAGATGAGGAGGGGGTGTTGCCCTTTGTCAAGGACCAGCTGGAGTGCATGGAGCTCTGCCTGGGGATGGACGAGGAGCTGACTGAGAGCTTATGGGTCAGGATTAAAGGGAGGGCAGGGACAAGTGACATTGTAGTGGGGTCTGCTATAGGCCACCCAACCAGGGTGACGGGGTGGGAAAGGCCCTCTATAGATAGGTAGGGGCAGCCCCACATGCGTAAGCCCTGGTCCTCATGGGAGACTTCAACCACCCGCATATCTGTTGGGAAGGACAACACAGCAGGGCATAAGCAATCCAGGAGGTCCCTGGAATGGGTTGATGATAACTTCCTTCTCCAAGTGATAGAGGAGCTAACGAGGAGAGGTGCTATGCTGGGCCTTGTTCTCACAACAAGGAGGGGCTGGTGGGGAATGGGAAGCTCAAGGGCAGCCTTGGCTGCAGTGACCATGAAATGGTGGAGTTCAAGGTCCTCAGGGCAGCAAGGAGGGTGCACAGCAAGCTCACTGCCCTGGGCTTCAGGAGAGCAGAATTTGGCCTCTTCAGGGAGCTGCTTCATAGAGTACCATGGGGTAAAGCCCTGGAGGGAAGAGGGGCCCAAGAAAACTGGTTAATATTCGAGGATCACCTCCTCCAAGCTCAGGAGCAATGCATCCCAACAAAGGAAGTTGGGGGAAAACCACCAGGAAGCCTGCATGGATGAACAAGGAGCTCGTGGACAAACACAGAGAGGAAGCCTACAGAGGGTGGAAGGAAGGACAGGTTACCCGGGAGGAATACAGAGAAATTGTCCAAGCAGCCAGGGATCAGGTTAGGAAAGCTAAAGCCCTGATAGAATTAAATCTGGCCAGGGGCATCAATGACAACAAGAAAAGCTTCTGTAGGGATGTCGGTGATAAAAGGAAGCCTAGGGAA
>NW_009602296.1:0-15124 GCF_000690535.1 Cariama cristata
TCCAGAGGGCCCTTCCAACCCCAACCATTTTGTGATTCTGTGAAGTATATCCACTGCATAAGCAAAAGCCATAAGCTCGTGAAAAACTGACTGCTATATCACAACAAAATAATAAAATTGAAACCATGACCATCCCAGCAAAAGTGCTTATTTGTCCAGTTTCCTTAAGCTTCTAGCTTTTTTACAGAGGTGCTTGTAATGGTTTACAGATCTGCTTTTCTGCCTTGTTATGGCCCCTTCTCAAACATCAGAGCCCTGATCCAGGTGGAGCCGTTCCCATTCTGCACTTGGGTAGATCCATCTGGCTCCCTTAGCCACATTTGTGAGCAGTTACTGGTATGGCTTGCTTGGGCTGTTTATTCTGAATTGGCCCTGCACCAGAGCTGGGATGCTGCAATACAGGTAGTTTGGGTTGGGGTTAGGAACAGTAGATAATAAAGCCTGCTGCTGCAGGGAGATAATGAAGACTTGGGAACAGAGAGAGGTCCATTAGGGAAAGGCCACTGGTGGAGCCGGGTGTGACAGAAATGAGCTAAGGGAGCTGTGGGAAGGGAAATCCTTGGCAGGAAAAGAGAAACTGAAAAAAGAGACAAAAGACCAGGGAAAAAAAAAGGAACAAAGGTGAAATTTGAAAAGAGAAAGTACACTTGGAAAATTTTTAAGAAATTAGTAACTGTCAGAAGAAAATGAGCATTGGGGGACAAACTGAGAGAATTCGGAATACCTATCTTCCATCTATTCCTTTTCCCCCCTGCAAGTTTTGATTTTTACCTTTAATGTGGTCATTGAAGATGCTTGAGGGAAGGACAAAGCCCTATTTTAAGCAGGCCTGTGCTGCTCATAGCATCTCATTGAAATCTCTCTGATCTGCAAGCAAACAAGCTCTTTGAGTTTCCCAGTGCAACACCAGATTGCCCTAAAACTGTAGCTGTTCAAACATGATACCTGTTACAGACCCTTTGTCTTGCTGGCAGGAAAAGAAAAAAAAGTCATATTCAGAATGTGTTGCCTCCTTCCTGGAAACCTGGGATGAAATTACTCCACTTGTAGTCAGCAAGTCCTTCCCCACAAGGGTTAATATTTCTGGTGTGAAAACAAGAAATAATAATAATTTTAAAAGCTTCTCAATTGAGCATTTACCTGTTTCCATAGAGATGGAGTGCAGCTTTCCAGATTATTTGCTAAATGACCACTCAACAACCGGCACTCAGGACATGTGAAGGGACAAGGGACTTGGCAAAGAGAATCAGCAAGTGTCTCTTGCAGTCTGTCCTGTGCAGAATCAGTCTGTAATGTTGGGAAATGAAATACAGACTTTTGCTCAGGCTTTGTTTCAGCCAAAAAAGCTGTGAAATTGGTTTTTGAGCTGTACGCAAGACCTCTCTTACGGAAGTTGCCAATGCATGGCTGAGATGGCATATTTTTCCTGTCTCCACACCCCCTTTCTCCTTGTGTTCCTTCTCTCCTCTTTAAATTCTTCTTCCTGATAGAAAGGGATCGGAGCCAAAAATTTCCTAATTCTGGAAACTGCTTGAGTTTGAGGTTTTGACTTAATTTATCTTTACCTGATGATGTGAGTGAACTACAACCCTGTTGACTTCTGTAGTGTTATCCAAGGCTAAATCAGGATCTACCTGATCCACAAAGAAACCATTGTACAGCATGTTGGCATTTGATCATGCTGGAGAATGAAAGCCATATTTAAGCGAGGCCTACAAGTGCCTCATTACTGCACTGTAAACAACTGGATACTACAGTAATGGACAAGGCTTTGAGTGCTACGAACGGCTTCACATTCACTTTATTGATTTGCAATGTGCACAGTGATGGTCTGCTGTAATAAATACAAATGCCATAGTGTAGAAATGTCAGAACAACTTATTAAAAATGTGTCTTTTCCTTGCTCGTGCAGTATGGCATGTATGTCTGCACAGCTGCAGGATTGTGGCGAGGTGGGGATGAAGCTGTGGCTCAAAATTCAGCGTTGCAAGAATATAAATTCATCGTACAAACAGAACCTGTACTGGCCAGCCCCTTCCTTTTGCTTTGTGCTTCTGTGTAACAGACAAGACTTCTCCTGTGCCTCAGAACATATTTCACATCACAGAAGAGAATATATCGTTTCTGACATCTCAGGAGGGTTGAGGTGGCACCAAGTCTCAGCCCACATAGCACAGGCAGCTCCCTGCCCTCCTTCCACCACTTAGAGAAGCAAGAAGTGCCACTCGAGCCAACATTTCTGTTACCAGTACAATTGTTTTAGCTAAGCATGGAGAACCTTCAGCCTTTACCAGGGCTGTAGTACAAGAGACTTGTGGCAGAGCACACATGTACTTCTGCTGAGTGCACCTAAAGTATGTGTATGTACCGTTATATACATGTGAATTTACTTCTCTCTCAGGATATCTGTATAGATTAATACTCTTTGACCGGACCAAGAGTTTGAGTAACATCTGCTTGATCAATGGTTCCACTAGAGGCAACTAGTGGGCAACTAGAGGCAACTTACCAGAGAAAGAGGCAACTTTCTGAAGAAAATGGCTTGTGTCTGTCTGCATGACTGTTGAGATACAGTTTCCCGAGCCATTCTTCTCTGTGACAGCTGGGTTGGTCTGCACCTCCTGGCTGGACAATTTCACTTCTGGGCAAACTCATACAGCGACTGGCAGTTTCTTGCAAGGGTTTCCTCACATGTTGTCCTGACACCCCCTTTAGCTGATTATGTAAAAGGATGTCACAGTGAATAACCTGTCCATATCTACTACCAATAGGTAGGATTTACTGTCAGAAACCTCTCAGTTCCACCTGCCCCAAACTCTAACTAGTGGAGGAAAGTGAGAATGAATACAAACATTCAGATAGATATTTCTATGATGTTCATCAGCCTTAGCACTTTGAAGATGATAACTGAATTAAACTCCCTCATATGTTATTTAAAAGAGAATAATGGTGCTTATCATGCAGACTGCAAAATGGAAAGGTTAGATGACAGCCCGAATACAGGGCTCGTGGCAAAACCGAATCCATAAACTCTGATTCCATGTGACTATTCTTTGTCCTGGTATTTACAGAAAAAGTTCTTTTGAGTTTAGTGACAGAAGGGATCTATGGAATTTCACGGAAGTCTGTAAGTGTAACTACAGAAACTGCCAGGACCCCTTATTTTTTTAGCACTGTTCTCTTTGTTGTTCAGGTAGTCCTGTGCATTTAGAGATTCCCTATAACGTTCTGCTGCGGATACCATAGGAAATGGGAGAGTCTTGAACAAGGTGCAATGCTTTGCTCCCCAAAGTCCCCCATTTGGTAAGCATGTCAGGAGAGGGGAGGAGAGCCTGCTGTTAACCTCATCTGATGGATAGTCCCTGAGGCACCACTGCCATCTGGTGAAAGCTGGAGCAGCCCATGGGGATGTGTTAGGGAGCCATAACTGACAGCCTTACCACTGCACTAAGCTCAGCAGAAAGTCAGCAGTCTGGCCCACAGAATTTTATTGGGAGTTTTTCTTTGGAGTTTTTATTTTTAAGTCTGCTTTAGATTTCTACAGCACATCGATAATTCTTTACACAGTCTTTGCACACTCACCAAAAATTATAGTTATCAAACTCCGAGGATCATCTCTATGAGGAAATCACGATGATATCCACTCAGACTTGGGAAGGTTTTTGCAGGTTTGCCACTTTGGTTTGAGCAAATCCATTTTCTGAAGCACGTGAGAAGGAGGTGTCCTGCTTGTGTTGTGTAAATGCTCTGTTGAGGAAGAGTCAGTAGTGATTAATTGTGCAACATTGAACACACTTCATGGTCAGATTTGTCAAAAAAGAAAGCAAAGTGCTTGTCTCAAGTATGCGAGCAGCTATTGTCTGTTTAGTTCCCTGGGCTTTGGAAAATAAACTGGTTCATACCAAGGATGCTCAAAACTTGTCTTGGCCAGACTGACTATCCATCCTCAGAGGACGAGGGGAAGGGAGCCGTTAGCATGAGCAAGCTGGTACGGGTATATAGGCTTTGTGTGGAGCCAATTTGAAGGAAGGAGAAATTACTCCAAGAGCCAGTGGGTGTTTTTCTGTTACTGACCTGATATCATGCAGGGAACAGAAGAAGCCAACAGGCATGGTGTCTCCTGGGGGTTGATCCAATTCAACCTGTAGGCTGAAATGAGTAGAAAACTGCTGACTGAATAGACCTTGGATCAAGCACCAACCTCCCGTTATCAGCAGTGTAAGTGATGTGAGGGTGAACAAAATCTCTCCAGCAGAATTGTACTCTTAGTTTAAATGTCATAGTTGGCTGGGGTGATGGATATATACTAACATTTGCTTTCTCCTTCCACTCTTACTTTTAGAATCAAAGATGTTTATAGGGGCTTATATACCTTGGAAATCTATTATTAAAGTGTTTATGGTGTTGGCTTTTTTTACTTTAAATCTCAGAATCATATTTATAAATAATATCAATTGCTCTTTCGACAAGGAGAGATTGTGTTACAATCAATATTACATATTATATCCTGGGGTCTGTTGTTAGCAGATAGTATTAAGACATACATAATTTATTAACGATCTCAGTACTGGCCCAAAGTCTTTAGCGAGGATCAGGACAGGTTTTGGTCAATCTTTGATCAAGCTTTTAATGACTTTGCAGCTGCTAGGTTAACTTCACTGTAGTGTAAACCCATTAACTTCAATGGAGTTAAATAGTTAACTGTTTGAGGGAAGTAGAAAATGCAGAGACTTAACAACTAACAAACAGGGTTTTCAACACAACAAAACCAAAGGAAACGAAGAGATTTCTATTTTGGATAATCAATTCTGCATCCTGAGGAACATACTGCGTAAAGTACTGGAAGCTATGAGAAGGCAGTTCTTTACAGTTTCAGCCAGAACCTAGCTAGAGGCCTGAATACAGCATGTCATTATGATTAATTATGGGTAATGAGTGTTTTATGAACCTAAGAAAGAAAAGCATTTATTTTTCTGGTATTATAGTGGTAGCGTCTTGTTTTGTTTTAAAGCTGGGAGTGCAAAGCCAAACAGATGATGAAACCCCTTTATTAGCTCTTTTGTTTTACTCTAGACTGTTACTAGACTTATGGGGCCAAATCCCCATCACACAGTGGCTCTGTCAGTGCAAGAGACAAGGATTCAGTTCAGGAGCTCTGGGATTTTGTATTTTTTCCTTTTGTTCTGTTTAATTCATTTTCTGTGGCAGAAACCCTATAGACCTATCTGTTCAACAAGCATAAGAGGAGGCAGGACTAGCCCGTCCCAGGAAAGGTCTGCTGCCAGGAGTTTATTAGCTCTGGGACTGACTGAAAGCCTGCTGGAACCCCCAGGAATATTCCTCTTCATTTTTGCAAGCCCTCAGACCAGACCATTGGAGGCTCATCTAGAAACCTGCAGCTCAGGATGGTGAAAGCTTGAGAGTAGCTATGGCCGAGGGGACAGGGCTGTGACAAAACCATCCTGCCTGGAATTGACACCCGGGAACACCGTCAGTCCGGAGTGCACCTTTTGGTGCAAGTTCAAGGAGTTTCCATCCCGCCAGGGTCTCTGTGCTTTCCAGGCCGGGGTCTGTGTTAAATCAGCAATGTGCATAATGTTGGCTTTATCGGTAGAGGTATTCTTGAAGAGGGGCAAGCAAGAGAGTGGATGTAAATACGCTTCACTTCATCCCTGCATTTTAGGGGATTGGGGACAGCAAAGCAGGATAAGGGCTTCTGGTGCTGTTGGGTTCTAAGTTTTAAAGAGGGGTTAAAAAAAATTAGGGGTATAAGTGGGGAAAAAAGAGAAAAACAGTGGAGGGAAGGGATCAATCAGGGAGAGCCCTGGTCCCTGGCTGTTCCCCAGTGCACCAGGAGGTGGTGCAAAGGCCCTGCTCATCCCACAGGCAGGAGACAAATTTTTCTTCCAGGGACTACTCTCCAACTTCTACTACCCAGGAAAAATACCAGAGGTTTAACCCTCCCCAGCATGCTTCTCTGGTATTTTGGTATGTATTTAAGGCTGACAATATTAACTGTGCGAAAGGAAGAAAATGCAGGGGAACTTTATACTGCTGCTATTATCATGCTGCAATAATGGTAATAAAATAAAGGTATTACTAAATTACTTCTAAAGTATTACATTTATAGGACAAACAATTCTTGCTGTGCAGAATGCAGATAAAAATGTGATCAGATTTTAGATTTTTTTTGTGCTTGTTTTTTCCATTTTGTACAATTGCTTTCTTCTTTATTTTTTGAAAATTTTCATAAATACTAAAAATAAATTAATGAGAGTAAAAATAAATAGATTTTCATAAACCAGTGTTTCCATTTGTATTAATTAAAACCAAATTAAAAGCTATGTCATGAAACTGTGTTGTCAGTTATCTCTTTACTCAAAACAGGAATTGCTAATTGTTTTCCCTTTCTCTTTACTGAAATAATGTACATTAGTAATAAGTAGTTTGCAAATATATGGCCTTTGGTGGTAATTTAACAAAGCAACTAATTTGTCTTTGTGACAAAACTGTGTAAAACAGCTTGATTGCTGAATTACTGAAACATTAGCAAAATAAATATGTTAGTTTCAGGTAAACTGAGGCTTTTATTTAATTTTTAAAATCTCAGCGTATGATTACAAAGTTTCCATATGAAAACTTGTTTTACACTGTAAGGAAAAAATTATATGGACACGAGTTCAGCTTATGCAGAAGATAAAAAATAGCCTCAGTTTATTGTTCCTCATGTTACAGAAGTTCTGTTTTGTTTTTTAAAGAAGAACAAGGTTCTGTAAAAGAAGCATTGATTTCGGCTGCTCAGTTGGCGACGATTAGCAGTGCCTATCGAGGGATAGTTTAGACTGCCAGTATGCTAAAAGCAGTACATACCAGCATACTTTCTCTGGAGCAAAATGAGATATAATATTTTCAGAATTTATTTTTTGACACCTTTAACTTTTTTCCTCTCCTGGCTAACAAATATTTTTTTTGTGCAAATTTACATATGTTCCAGGTACAAAAGGTTGCATTGTTTCTATGAATTCAGACTTCTTCAGGCAATATGTATATGTGTTGTAATAAGCGTATCTCCGTTCAACATGTTATTAAACAGTCTTTTTTAAGGTATGTGGGAAATTAAGTTGTATAAAGGTTAAAAGAAAATACAGTATTAAATCTGTGTTAACTTCCTTGCTTTTTAAAATTCTAAGAAACATTGGATGGATTTTTTTTTTAATCTCTACCTTAATAATAACACATATACGTATTTGATTTGCATTTTGCTTTGGAGGTGGGTGTCACTTTGGAAGTGAGTGGTTAGGGAGGAATAATGCTGGAGAGCTGTAAATGTAAATATCCAAAACATCATCCAAAAGACTCAATAGTGTATTATTCTAAATTTCAGGTCAAAAAGCTTTTAGAAGGTTGGATCAGAATCTCTGTTGCTTTAAATCAGTGTAACTTCACTGAAGTCAATGGATCTACATTGGCTTATATCAGCTAAGAATCTGTGCTATTGTTTTGAATCTTATTTTAAGTGCAAGTGCTTTTCTACAAACCTTTAAAAGTTCAGCTTTGCTTATTTAAGAAAATTAATGTTTTGAACTGTGACTTAGAGTATTAAAAAGCCATTTCAGAATATAGACAGATTTTCTGTTCTTGCTAAGTTAACTTTGCCTTATTATCTTTAGAGAATGTCATTTTTCGAGTATGCTAATGCAGCAAACTTTTACACCATCATTAAGGATCATGGTTTATTGAATTTCATCTGACTACTCAAGCAAACATTTGTTTAGTGACACTCTTAAATACAAGATTGTACTACAAATGTCAGAAGTGCTGTTCAAAAGTTTATGAGTAAAAACTTTGCTGCTTTTAAGAGAATGCAGAAAGGAATGAAAATAGAGAAGTTTTACATTAACTTTGTGGTGCTATGAGAAAGCTATTTGGCTCTTGGGATTTTTTCAAGATTATTATGTGATAGTAACAAAATTTATAATTAAGTTTGGGAAAAACATGCATAAGGTACAGATACAGCTCAGGCATTGTGGATGCAGGTGTATATTTATCATCCTTAAGCAATCATTTTCTTTGACAGCTCTTGATAGCAACAATTGAATGTACACTATTCTAACAACACAATGACGTTATCTGGATCTTCATGTTGTTAAGCTAATGGGAAGTTTCCTATTTTAGTCCCTTTCTTTTGATCTTTTTTCTTTTGTTTGGCTGGTCAAAGAAAAAAAAAAGTGAAGAAACTGCATTTTGCACTTTTTTATAACCATTGCTGAAAATCTGTCACAGCTACCAAGGAAAGCTAAAGAAAACCAGAAACAGAAAGACTATTATTTATAGCTAGCGAGATACAGTATGGCATCATATGGTAGAATTTATCAAATTCTTTCCTTTCTCATGCAGGGCGAATAGGGGCCGTAGACAGTTCCCTCTTGCAATCCTTGCTTTGCTAGCCACTCATTCATTTACACTGCGGGCTGAATCCTGGTTGACCTACTGCTTTTACACCCATAAACTTACTTATAAGGGCATGGCGAGCAGGGTTTGGCCCTCTGTGTTTATTTTGTCTTTCTACAAATGCAGTTTTGCTCACAATGCTGTTTGCATTTCAATCAACTAAAACAAGGGGACGGAGAAATTAATGCCTGACTTAGCTTTTCACATCTGATACTGAAATGTAACAGTGGCCTTCCGAAGGTTTAAGTTTGCAGGGTGACACTTACCAGGTGTAAGGTGCTGTAAGGTTAAGAAGCATCAAACCTATAATAAGAGTCTGACTTCCTCTTCATTTTGTCTCCTTTTGTGTTACATACTAGGGCAAGGAAGGTCTGCCAATCACTATCATTTCTTTTTCTTGTTCTGTAAAGACTGGGTCGTCACAGCAACAGGCCTGTGACAGGCTGGTATCCATTTAGAGCTCCAGGGGGGTCCTAATAGGATTGAACCAAAAGATCAAGTGAATAGCTTCCTATTTTAGATTTGTAATAACTCTGAACTGCTTGCATATATATGGACCTTACAGTGTTATGAGGAGACTTTTTGTGAGAGAAAAGATCTATCTGTTTCTAAGAGCACTGTACTTTCGAAAGGATGCCCCTTAGATTACTCCATCCTTGGAAAAAGGAAGGAAAAAAGAACACCAAACAAAAACTAAGCCCACTTCTCTTCCTCCTGCACATACGAAATTGGAAGGTGTCATTTCCTTTCATTAATTCATTTTACCAGATCAAAGTAAATAGCCTGTTTATGGAGAACAAAGAAGCCCCTTTTTGGTATTCTGTTGAAGTCGCTATCAGATTCAGAAGTTTACTCATCTTTCTGAAATCTGGCAAGGCTGCATGCTGCCAAGATTATAGCCAAACAGCTCATGCAAAACAGGCAAATAAATTCCATGCAAAACAAATTCTAACAGAGAAAGAATTAGGAGGGGAAATTTTGTTGATTTGGGAGACTCTCGAGAGGCTAGGGCTCTCATTCAGCTTGCAGAGGGAGCTTTGGTAAGCCCACAATACTTGGCACGCAGAGGAAGAATTGTGGGGGAAGGGGGACCGATATTTTGATAAAGTTATTTTCACTGATTATGAAAACCAGTAGGAAATAGAAGTTGCTTCATACATTTCATTCCCAGCCAGACTCTTATACCTGTTGTTTATTAGGAATGGTGCTTTATGTGGAATTTCTTATAGGGCAAGGTCTTAGGAGTAAACATGTCACGATCTAGCTCCAGGAATTATAAAACAGATTTTTTAAAAGGGCTAAATTCTGGCAGCTACTTTGTTTTCCTAAAGTAGGGCTTCTGAAGTATCTCTTTCAGAGAGGGATAGCAGGTGCGACTGTCATATGAGCTGCATTGTTGAAAGCTTTTGGTATCTTCTCTCAAGGCACAGAGAGCTAAGTCCAACCCACGTTACAAAGGCAATTTTGTGTTGAAGATCCCTAATGCTGCTTTGCCAGGATGCCCTGCTCTGGAGTTGTGTGCTTTGATATCGCAACTTTGATAACACTATGCCAAGTTGTGACAC
The DNA here is from genome assembly GCF_000690535.1 of Cariama cristata. Lineage (NCBI taxonomy): Eukaryota > Metazoa > Chordata > Aves > Cariamiformes > Cariamidae > Cariama > Cariama cristata. The sequence goes on from NW_009602296.1 coordinate 10,017, forward strand.
CTGAAGCCTTGTCCTGGAGAGGCTGTCTTTTGAGTACTATCCTTGTGCTAATTTTTTTGCTGCTTAGATGATAATCAATGCCAGCTACTACAACCAACCTGAGACCATCTCTATACCATCTCTGAATCTCTCTTTCAGCAAACAGAATGTTTAGCCTTTGCCTTCTCCAGCCTTCCCTAGAAAATATTTTGCTTTTAGCCACAGTATGCCTTCATCATCTGTAAAATCAACACTAGATTCATTCGGGGGGGGGTCTGCCATTTTCAAATAACCTGTAGTTTCTATACTAAAAGTGCAAGATCCACACATGTCAAGAAATACTCACAATGCCTGTGTCTGGATAAGAAAATTCATGCGTTTTCCATGTAGGATCCTGGCACATACATACTTTCCTGGCACTTTTATCGGTACAAATTTTGAAAAGGATTTTGCATAGATTAGGGACCCAAAGGCACTCAGTTAATTAGAATTAGGGGCATCCCTCTGTGAGAAAGGATTAGGCAGGTAAAAGACTAGGACTGTGATCCGTCACCCTATAGGGACAATGGCGAAACTGCAGTTCATTGGTTTGGACCCTGTGTGCGGAGTTGAGATACATGACAATGAGCACCAAGATGAAGGGAGCGCTGGGGGAGGGACCACAGAGCAAAACCCAGGGGCCTCTGTAACGGGCTTTGAATGGATCTTCCTAGGCGCATTTGCCATAAACCCAAATTTCTCAAACTTCCCTTTTGCATTCAACCAAATCAAAAGGCAGACATGCCAATCAGATTTTTATAAAGGTCTTTACAAGGGTTTCTGTTAGTTTTTACTCAGATTTCCTAGTGAATACAGCATAACATGATCTGAAAAATTGGCACAGATTTTGAAGTTATATGAATATTTTATTATGAATTTTAGTTTTCTTTTTGATGGAGGCTTTTGGCATGCTTTCTGTGATTTGAAAAAGAGGATATTTTTTCTTTGCTGTAGCTTTCCTTTGAAAAACCTGTGTCATGAAGGCTTTCATTCTGGCAAAGTAAGTCTTAAAGATTCTTCTTAACAGAATACAAAGAACATCCTCATTTACCTGTAAGGTCCAATATTCTGATGAAATTATCTTAGAGGCTTTGAATATTGCCTTCCAGTTGCGAAGGAGGCAGAAAATCTTTATGGCAAAGGAGATAAAAGTCAAGTTTCAATCTCACACTTCGTTGCTAATCATGTTGAAACTCCACGATAATTTTAATCTTTAAAATCTGAAATTTACATACACAAGAAAAAAGAAAAAGGTCAAGCAAATTCTTCTTATTTTTTCCCTGTTTCAGCTCTTCCATTCAGCCAGGTCTACTAGCTTGATGTTGGTGTCAGTGTCAAACCCCTGAAGAGGCAGGTTTGGTTTCCTGATGTCATTTATCCCAGGTTAGCTTTCCATCCATGTCTGAAGCACTATCCTATGTCACAGCAACGTCCTCCCCATAAAAATAATGAATCATTCCTTTTTTTCTGTTGTTTTACTCCTGTTTAAATTTAGATCTCACTTGTTCCGTGCTACTTTGCAGTCATTTTGGATCTGCTTACTTCCTGGCCGCTGCAGATGGTGAGGCCATAGTCACTGCTGTAAGGACACTTGATAAATTACAGTTTTGACTTTAAAAAGTAGCTCTAAACCTAATATATTGATTTGGGATTCTTTTTTCCCTCCTAACTTTCAGGCCTCAGAAAAGAGCTGTAAGTCTAACATGATGAAACCCCTTTTCTTTACCGGAATATTCAGTCCATTTCCATGGAGAAGCTAGCCGGCAGTGCTGAGGTCTGATCTAACACAAACCACACCCAGAACCTGTCTGTCTGCTGGGGGACGTGTTCTTCCATCTTCACCTACAGAAGAAACAACTTTACCGGGCTTTTAAGATATATTTAAAATGTTTCCTTTACCAGTGTATGAGCTAAGCAGTCCTTTGCATGTGTGTTTGTAGATGAAGAATTTACTCAGAACGAAATGCAGGTGTCTAACTGTGCTGAGACTCGTGGCTGTTTCTACCACTTGCAGGACTAAACTTTTCACAACTGGCTTCTAAGTCAGGGTCTTCAGCAGTTTGTTGTCTCTGATGAAATGTTTCAAAAAGGATCCTGAATAAACACAGTGTGATAAAAGTGTCTCTTCTCACCTCACTTCTGGCTGTCTCCAAGTGTTGTAATCCTGACTCCTGTTAGACAAAGACCCTTTCCATGAAGAAAACAAATAATTTATTTAACCGTGACATCTGATGCATGTTCTCTTTTTTCCTGATCTAGACTAAGCTGTCCAGGTCAGGAGTGGTCACCTTTGCTATTATTCTGTAACCTGTCCGCAGGAGAGAATTACTTTTTGTTTTATGTTGTACAGCACCTGGCTTCTGGCATGGTGCTAGTACAAATAATAATAATGTACAGTACCTGGCACAGCAGCACCTTATGCTGTCCATATGTGGCGCTGCCATAAATGTGATAGTGCAATACCTCCAGTCAACATGGAGAATTACCTCTTACTGAAACTAAATGGATGTGGGTGATCTTGATGATAAATCTTCCCACTCTGGTCTGTGCTTTTCTTTATGCAATTAGCTGGAGTGAGGGATGGGATTTTTTTCTGACAAACTACCCTTTTCTCAGCTGTGAGCACAAGATACTTCCCAAGGGTTTGTCTGATCATGACATGGCAGAGCTGCGCTATCGCCCTGCATGATGGATCTCCTGGGGCTTTCTTGACCCTGGGTCTGGCTGCAGCACTTTATGTCAGTCTGGCTCAGAGCAAAGACTCCACGCTCGCCACCCGTTTTCACTTTCCCGCTCATGAAGGCTGCACTTTCTGTCTTGTGATGCCTCTTCTTCTGCAAGGTTTGAAGAAGAAAGCAGGCAGGCTTAGGTAGAGATTCAAGAGGCAGCTCCGGAGGGAAGCTTTAAGATGGAGGAATTTCTCTGTGAAAGGAATAAAGACTACTAGGTCATCAGCATGCAAGGAAAAGGGCATTTGAAAATTACAGTAAGCAGTCAAAATTGGAATAAGCAGTTCTTCTGTCTGAATTGCACACAGCCTGGCCTGGCCTCAGTACCAGTAAGACCGGAGTGCAGGGACACCAGTGCTGCCCCGGCCCGGTGGCCCTCACAGCCCCGACTGGCCCCACTCCCCACCCTGCGGCCTCCCACTGCCTGCGGCCCAGAACCCCTCTGCAGCCCAGCGTGGGCCCTCCTCCCTGCCCCAGCGAGGCCAGGGGATGCCAGTTTGCAGTGCCACTGATGTCCTGGCCTGGCCTCAGCCCTGCTTCATCACCATGAACCCTCCTGAGGGCCTGGACTTGGGCTGACCCCAGCCGCCATCTTGGGGCCTGCCCTGCTCCCTGACAGAGCAGTGGGGCTGCGCCCAGCAGGACCTGCTCAGCTCCCAGCTCCCCTCGTGTGTGAAGTGAACTGCTGGTCGGGGACAGTAGTCCAAAAAGAAGTGCTGAGGGAACCGGAATCATGGGGACGTCCATTTCTGAGGCATTTCGTGTACGCCGGCCCGGTTCACGTGCCTGAGAGACCGCTTGCCTGAACAGCAGGTACCGGCTCCCTTTCACATTGCCCTGCTCTCTGCTCTCTGTTCTTGACACACTCAATTTATATGATATTGGCAACTGTCCCAAGTACAGTATTATTTGTATTATTTAGATTGATATTACACCACTGTGGCAAAGGTGAGTGAAGCCATTATTCTGGTGAAACTGCATCTTTCCAATAGAAACAGACCTATCAGAGTTTTTGGACTCTCCTCTTTTCCTTGTAGTCCTGAAGTATTTTAGCTCCAATAACCTGGTGTGGAATATTGAAATATTATTTTTCACTTTGTCCGAATACAGACCATGGCAATAAGCCTCAGGTCTGCCAGATTTCTGAAGTGGTTACATCTAGGAAAGGTCTAGAGCTTTCGGAGGGAGAAGGGAAGAGAAGGAAGAAGGTGACTGGATCTTACACATAATTTTTTTTTCTCTCAGCTGGTTTTATCACAGTTTGTTTACATTAGCTTTCACCAGAGAAAGTCAGTTTGTGGCATGGGAGGCTATGAATTTTACATAAGTTCTCTGCACCAATTTCCAACCATATGTTCTTTCAGAATGCCTCCCCCTCCAAAAAAAAAACAAAAAACAAAAACCTAAACAACAATACTAGGCCCTAAAAGTGTGCATTCAGACCATTACTGTGGAAAAGCATGTCTGCTGAAAATTTGTGGCTTGGCTTACTGCACACCAAATTTCCCACATAGACAAGCCCTCTGTCTGAGAGAAAGAGGACAATTGGGGCATAAATCTTTTAAATGAGTAAAATGATAGCTGTCTTGGCAATGCCAGATCTGATAAAGCGTATTCCACCTGTTGTGGAAAGGCAGCATATGGCCACAGTAATCTGCAGTACAATGAGAAATGCAAGGATTTAAGTCCTAGCTTGGAAAGATTTCTCGTCATTGTCTCTCCTCAGGCCTGTCTACAGATGAGTCTGTTCATGTGGCATGAGGCAAACAAAGGGGATGTTGTTCAGTGCTTGTGTTCTGGATATGAGGAGTGCTGGGCTTGGCTGAACTTCACAGAAATTTCCTTCCAGGTCTTCCATGCTGTGGGGAAACCTGTGCATGGTTTTCCATCTACAGCCCACTTCCTACATCTCAGGCATCTCCAAATGGGCACACAAAAGCTTTCCTCTCTAGAACCTGCAACACTTATAACACTTTTAATTACTGTTAATTGCTTAAAGTTGTCATTTCCTCTATTTCTAATTCCAAGAATAGATACGAGTTAAGTACAGGGAATATCTGTAAATGCCTCCTCCTGGGAGGAAGAAAGCCTTGTACTGAGAAGGGTTCTGGAGGAATGCCCCACTCTATTTTATTTCATGTAGTTACAAACCTTTTCCATTTTGGCTTTGTGTAATTTTCCTCTTGATTAGACAAAATGTACTGAGCAATCCACAAGTTAGGAAGAGACTGAAGCATTTGTATAGGCAATCAGGGAATTTCTTTTTTCATAACCGTATTGAAAGGGTCTACTTAAGCTTCCATGTAAACCAGACATAGGCTGTGAGTAAGTTCTGCTGAGCAAGATTGAATGTTCCTGCTG
>NW_009602296.1:15155-24420 GCF_000690535.1 Cariama cristata
AATCTGAAAAGGTAATTTTAATGGTGTAAGGAAAATCTCTCTGAAATCAATACAGGAAAGAGAGGCTGACAGTTTTATTATTCATTATCTTCCAGTTAAAGAGCTGTTTAAGAGTATTCCACATACGTCCTAAAATTTGGGGGATTGCTATTGATAAAGTTTATGCTTGATGTTTATGTTTAGTGAACCTTAAGATGATTTTATATTAATTTCTCAAAAGAGAGGTGAGCTTCAGCAAAGAGCTATATGCAGGATGAGGCTGCGTATGTGCACACTTTAAGCCAGGCCCCAGGTGCAGACAGTTTAGAGCTCAAAGCTTGAACTTCTCTGTGTCTCATTGTGCTTTCTCCCAGGACTGCTGTAAAGCTTAATTCACTGATTTTAGAGGGGTCTTGAGTGGACTGTAGGTATATCTCCACATCTACTGCTTTTAATTCAGGGTCTCATAAAGGTCCCATTGCTGCAGGAATCAGTGCTGAAAGACCTCCTTTACCGGAGCAAAACCATGCCAGTTCCAGCACATCGATGGCATGTAAATGCTTGAAGGCATTGCTCCCATGCCACTTTCCTTTCTCTTGCAAGGAAGAAAAGAAATAATCTGTTAACAGAAGTGGCACTCCAGTGCACTCTTCCCTCTGCTGAAATGAGCTGTGGGAGAAACTGCCTTTCTCCCAAGTCGCTCCTCACCTGGTGACATGGTGGGTGCATGTCTATGTTATAAATTCCAGAGTCTGGAGGCTCTGTGCATTTGAACGAGGGGGGTCACTAATTCTCTCTCCTTCCTATTTGGATGCAGGGTCTCAGTGCCAGTCTAGATGTGTCCATTTCTTTACTCGTAATTCTTTAGAGCACATGGACCTACAGTACTTCTGTATGAAGAGAAATAGTCCAACAAGAAATGGGTCTTATAGGAGTGGACAAATCCATACAGCTCCCGTAAATTAAATAAAACAAACTAACAACATCAATAAAGGCCACTTTGGGCTGCGGTTTAAAGCCAGCTGGAGCCATTCTCCATGAAATCAGCTTCTGCATTTTTAAACAGTATTAGGTCAAAGACAATCTTCTGTCATTACTACTTAATCTTAACCCTCCAAAGGTCATTCAGTGGTACCTCTAGGTTTTCGGCATGCCATTAAAAGTGGAGAAAAAATGTTCTTATATGGTGATACTGTAATGAAACACAACCTTCCACTGGTCAGTGGGACTCTCGAGGCAGAGATATGTGGGCGTTTTATAGTGTTTGTGAAGGATTCTTTATGTTCTGTAACATATGGTATTGTTGTTACTCTTTTGATTTGTAGTTTTGGGCAGACACATTCTCATAACCTTTGTACGCCTTCGGCTTTGGAGGTCCTAAAGCTGCTATTGTTCAGTCAGTTTCCAAGCTCAAGAAGAATGTTTTCTTCATAAAGAACATGTTAAATATCACCAGAATTTCAGCATCAGTTTTATATTTCAGGCATATGATTTGGCATGTTCTGTAGATGACAAAACATAGCTTTTAAGTTATGATTTAATTTAGACTTTTTAAATTAAAAAAGCAGCTGCTTCTCTACATATGAAATGTGAGTCCACTGTAACTTTACTTACATAAGTGTCGTTTTCAAGGTATAATATATTGTATAACCCAAGAGCAGAATAAGGGTTGGATTCAGTATAAGATCTGTCTAGCTGCTTCCTACCACTGAGTGAGTGCAAGGCTCGGGTAAGCTTGACAAATCATTGTCAGTGGCTTGGAAAAAGTTTATTTCTCTCTCTTTTCAGTTTTCATTCTTTTGCCAGACATACCTGCCGCCTTAGCTGAGTTGAGTCTGAACATTGGTAATTAGATTTATGGGAATTACGGTGGTAGAACAAGTTTCAGTAATGGCTAAACTGGAAGACTGCAAAGGGGAAGGCACATCCTTTGGATTATATGCCAGACAACACCTATGCTGGGTGAAATGCCCCTATGCAGAGAGAGAGAGTGCAAGATAATTTATCATTTGGGATCTATTTTAAGAATGTAAGGAGTCAGTCTGTGGTGTTGTGAAGAGGGTAAAATTCCCCTCATGTTTATATGTGTTGCTGATAACATGGTAAACCGTGCACAACATAGGCTGAAGGATGCTATATAGAGATCTTTACCAGTGCCTTGATTTTCAAATGGCATGAAGTCCTTCTGCCTTCACACAATATTTGGCATTAGATCTTTTCCTAACGTTTGCTGGTTTTTTTCCCCTTTTTCATTTAGGCTTTCATGAACTTCTAAAAAACAATGAATGATTTATCTGGGTGATATTCGGAGAACAATACAGTCAGGATATCCAAATGTGTGCTAATAGCTATGTGTTGTGGACAGTACAGTACCTCTGTAGGCATAAGAAGTCACTCTTAGAGGAGTGTGACAATACGAGATAATTTAGGACTGAGTTTTTCCACGCTAGACGAAACAGCTGAAATGCTGATAATAAAAAGCCACTAAACATTGTTCTTCTCATTCAACATCTTTTTTGCTTACTGCTACATAGTCAAGAGCAGTTGTGATGCAGCCAGGAACCAGTGCTTCAAGATTTCTGAAGAGGGAGGGAAAGCAGATCCATCTTTCACGCACCTGTCTACTCTCAGATTTTCACTCGTGTCTCTTCTTGGGGAATCCTGTGAAGCAGTGCTAAAATGAAGGTCCTGGACCTTTCCTGCACTTCATTCCAGGTATTGCACATCATTTATATGCAGTCTCACAAGGCAATAATTTTTTCAAGATATTGTGGGTAGCTGAAATATATGGAACTACTTATATGAGGACAAAACTTTAGTTTAAACTTTAGTGCTGTGTATTTTTTTAAAACGAAATTCTTTCTATGTGCACTAGTCCTTAGATTAGAGCTTCACATGCTTTTCCAACCTCAGATAGATCATGGCCAATATAGCTGTGCCAGTATGAATTGTGGTGGTCACCCATCCTTGTCTGCATAGTACAGTATCAAGGGGAGGCCTGTGGTAATAATCAGAGCTGGGCAAATAACCTCTCCCCATCCCCATCTCCTATTAAGTCACCAGGTCAAAATATTGAGGGGATCACAATCCACAAGGTCTTCCTGCAATCTTTTTAAAAATCTTTCTTTCATGGAATTGCTTAAAATGATTTTTTGCAGTCAACAGCTTTAATATAAAATAAACATTTGCCATTTTTTTTGGTTTTACCCTTAAAATGTCTTTGAAATGTTTTTTTAAAAAAGTAGCTAATCTCTTAAGATAAGGCAATAATTTGACATCAGCACTTGAAATTTTTCAGTTAGCAAATATTTAAATAAAATGTTTAGACATTATTTGTCCATGCCACTTTGCTATTTTCAAATTATTTGCTGAATTTGACCTGAAATTTCAAATATTTCTACATATTGTCACAGCATGATATCTCCTGATGAATATATTATTTGTCTGAAAAATTTTACCCTGCTGTGTTGGAAATACCTTGTGTGACTGTAAAACACTGGCAGAAAGTGGATTTTGAAAGAAGAGCCTGATTAATACTTCATGTAAGGAATCTCTACCAAGAAATTCTGCTAAGGAAAGTGGAGTTGTTAATGCAAAGTCTTTCACTGGGAAAAGTTTGGGATAGAATGAAAGTGATAAATCAGTGATTTAAATCAAAACTAGAAGTCCATAAATTCCTTTTTCAGCAGTAGGTTAAACTGTCAGGTTTAACAAAAGCTTACAACGCTCGCCTGCTCTCTGGTTCTGATTCTGCAAGTGCTATTGCTACCAGGTGTCATGCTCATTTCTGAGACCTGACACACCGAGGAAACAGGCCTGTTTGGGACTATCTAGGATGTTATTTGGATCGGGCAATGCGTCAAACGTTATCCATATGTAGGTTTTCAGTGCTGCTGTGCAAGCCCTTTGACAATAAATGCTAAGCCTGACAGATTTTCAATGATCATGTGCAATAGACTCACTAAAATAAGAGTGTCATTCTGCAACTACCAGTCAGATGTTTTTTCTGAATGATCTGACTAAAATGTCACATAATAATAAATATATAAAAATAGGTATGTATTTTATATAAATTTTATAGATATATTTTTTTTTCCTCAGTATTTTATTTGTTTTTGATTTAAAACTAGCTCACTGAGATGTACAGTGGTGAAATACATTTTTCCTTGTCAGGTGAATTCTCTGAATTGTTTTATTTCTTCAAACAATCTTTCCATATCACTTTTATCACACCAGCTGCTGCTGTGGTATCCTTGGTAAAAGTCTCTCAGAGTATCCTATACAAATCCTTCTTTTCAGGTTTTATAGTTCAGTCATCGAATTAACTTTGGGCTGTAACTGTTTCTTGAGACAGACGCAGATCTGCAGAAAGCATGCTGACAAACCAGTTGCTCCTTAAAAAAGACAAGGATCATAGGAGTTTGCAGGGGACTTGTGGACTTCATCCAAGTGTGTTTGTGTGAGGTTTAGAAGGACCTAAAATGGCCTGTTGTTGAGAAATCATAGAAGATCAGAGTGGACTAACACAGTTCATAACTATTTTGAGTCCATTTTTGTGGACTGCATCCCAACACCTTCCTGGCAGCCATTTTGCATGGTGGGGCTTGCACCCTGTGTTTAAAATGAGTCGCTCTGTAAGCTGTTAACTGTTTTTCTTCCTGATTGCGGCAACTGTTGAGTACGATGTATGTATTGAAACTTTATCATCAAGGGTAAGCAAGAGCTATAACTGAAATAACATAACAGCAGAACTGAAAGGTGGACTAAGTTTTATGGTCTGCTCCGTCCCTTGAAAAGGAATGTTAAGTTAATTTTAAGTGTGGCAAATACCTTTTGCGGGGCATCTGCTCAGCAGAAATTTCCTCAGCACTTCTCAAAGTCTGGTTTAAACAAGTTAATAAATCTCTGCTTCTCTTCAGCTGCAGAGGGCTGGCATTTTATAGCTGGAGAAGGTGAAGAAGGGAAAGTTACATCTTGTATGGAAAGATAATTCTAGGGCAGCACCAAAGGAGTACAGAGACTTCTTCATTCTTAGTGCTCTCTGCTAAGTAGCTAAGCGTGTTGTTCTGATAGAAAACAAAGGCTCAGAGTGTGGAAAGACTGAGAATTGAGAAGGCTGAGTGGACAGAAAGGAAACAGATTTGTTTGCAGAGGAGGCTGGAGAGATGTAAGGAAATCTCTATGCGTATAGGTGATTTGTGGTTGTCAAGTTACAGAGTGACCGAAATCAGATTCTAGAAACTATGATTTATTCTATCCCACTGATAAATGAATTAAAATAATAATTGATTCAAGATATTTTCTTATTTTAATTGTTTTTGTGTACACCCAGTTTGAAATGCTCAACAAAGTTATAAAAATGTCCTATCAAGTTCATGTACTTCTAAATTGTGATTAATTTGATTTACAAATGGCAAAGTCTAAAAAGAATGGGAACATTCACAACTCAGTGATTTAGTGTAAAACATAAAATTACTGGCAAAATAATAAAGTTACATGTTTAAAAATGTAAGGAATAAGTTCCAGTGATGCCATAAATTCCAGGAAAATATTTTAGGAACTACAACATAGAAATTTATTACAGCTTGGCTGGAATAATGATTTCTCCTTGGCCAACAAAACACTTCATAGCTTTAAATCTATGGATGAGTATCAAAGCCGGTTTTATCAGAGGGGCTTCTTTTAGTTTATATGTTATTTCCCAAATTTAAAATACTAAAAGAGCAGGTAAAACTAGGTCAATTACTAATTATTTTATCCTTAAAATATAATAATTTAAATGAAAAATTAGTTTTTTTATATCGTGCCTGACACTTGCAAGTTTCATAGGCTCAGCAAGACAGTTCTCTTTTTTCCCCATGGGATGGTGTCAGGAGCACTGTGAGCAGGGTTCTGTTCGATTCTCCGTGCAAAGCTGACAGAGATTGGTATAGGTTTGACAGTCACCATCTCGTCTGATAGTTCAGAGGCTCGCAATTCAACCTCTAATGAAAAGCACGCTTCTCTGAGCAATATAGCTACACACGCAAAATTAATGCTATCACCGATTTCCGTGAGCTGGCGCAGAGAGAGGTTCTGTTACATTGTCTTCTGGATCCATTTTCCACTTGGCTCCCTTTCTCCTCATGCAGTGCAGAGATGCTCCCCTTAACCCCTTCTTCTTAGCAGGGCAAAGACAAGGTTGTGGAAGACCTGACCAGTTTTATTGTCATCTGTGTAATGCTGCAAGTCCTCTTCCTTCTAGAGCAGCTCGGGGTTTTTTTTGCTGGCCAGTGGAATTGTGATGCCTGGGATCTACTAATATGGCCAAGTTTTGACTCTGGTGAACCTTTAATTCAGCTGAGCCATGACCAGAGATAGTAATGTTCAAAGACAGAGTACTGCACTGCTGAGATCTTCACACTAATCATTTCTATAGTGCTCTAAGTGAAAGTGGGTAGAGGCTTAAGTGACTGCCAAGTTAATAAAAACTTGATGTTCCTGCCCTAAGGATTTTACTGTCCAAAATTCAGTTGCACATTATGACCCAGATTCAAGGACTTTTGAAGTCAATTAAAATGCTTCCATTCATGTCATAGTTGCTGAAAAATGTTTGAGCTGTGTATTGCAGAGCCATGACTGAGATTATGCCAGGAAGAGGCAGAAGTGTCATTGTCCCACCCATCCTCCAAACAGGTGACTCTTGAATATATCCTGATTAGTCACCCTTACAGGCGGTTCCAGAGATCATGTGGCTCACACCGTTCCTGGTTAAAGCCTGGTCTTCTGCATGAATTTGTGAAGTCATTCAGTGCAGAGAGAGGATATTTTATGTCTGTCATGAGAGTGCCAAACTGCTTCTCTCTGCCTTATTTGTGGCGACATGGAAGTCATAGAATCATAGAATCATAGAATCATAGAATGATTTGGGTTGGAAGGGACCTTTAAGGGTCATCTAGTCCAACCCCCCCTGCAATGAGCAGGGACACCTTCAACTAGATCAGGTTGCTCAGAGCCCCATCCCACCTGACCTTGAATGTTTCCAGGGATGGGGCATCTACCACTTAACCGCACAACCTGTTCCAGTGTTTCACCACCCTCACTGTAAAAAAATTCTTCCTTATATCTAGTCTAAATCTACAGTCTTTTAGTTTAAAACCATTACCCCTTGTCCCATCACAACAGGCCCTGCTAAAAAGTTTGTCTCCATCTTTCTTAGAAGTTCCTTTTAGGTACTGGAAGGGTACTGTGAGGTCTCCCTGGAGCCTTCTCTTCTCTGGGTTGAACAACCCCAAACCTCTCAGTCTGTCTTCATAGGAGAGGTGCTCCAGCCCTCTGATCATCTTTGTGGCCTCCTCTGGACTCGCTTCAACAGGTCCATGTCCTTCTGGTGTTGGGGGCCCCAGAGCTGAAGGCAGTACTGCAGGGGGGGGCTCACCAGAGCGGAGTAAAGGGGGAAAATTCACTCCCGTTGCCTGCTGGTCACACTGCTTTTGATGTTGCCCAGGGTATGGTTGGCTTTCTGGGCTGCAATCACTCATGTCCAGCTTTTCATCTACCAGTACCCCCAAGTCCTTCTCCACGGGGCTGTTCTTGATCACATCATCCCCCAGCCTGTATTGATACTTGGGGTTGCCCCGACCCATGTGCAGGATCTTGCACTTGAAACTCATGAGGTTCACACAGGCCCACTGCTCAAGCTTGTCCAGGTCCCTCTGGATGGCAGAAACTTACAGACTGCATCATGTTAGGGCTCTTGCAGCTCATGCAATCTGGAGGGCTCTGTCCATTGCTTCCCTCCCAAAAAAGTCATAGTAAAAAGAGATGGGGATGGCACACTTGTGTTGAAGTATAGCATAGGTACATCCAGACTGGTATTAAGCCATCTGACCTGTGTATGGGTTTCAGTCCCACTGGAGCAGCATGGGACTCAGGGCAAACATAAGAATCTGCTAAAGGAGAGAAATAAGTGTTGGAGTCTTAACCCTCCAGGTACAGTGCTACTTTGTCCAACTGCTTCAATCCTAGGTATGCCTACACAGCACATCTCAGGCACAGTAGTCACCTGAAGATGTACACAACTAATGCTAAGGACTCTGCAGGTAGTTGTGGCTGTAGTGCAGTACAGAGCCTGCAGGAGTTGCAAAATCAAGCGGATAGCATCTGGGCTGGTTGCCTTCTCATTTAATGTTTTAGTTTTCTCATAGGATAATTCAGATTGGAAGGGACCCCTAGACTTAAGATTTACCTCATTTGGTAGTGAAAGTGTTGATCTGGGACCTGTTTTTATCTTTCCAACATCTCTGCTCTTCAAGAGGGGTTACTCATATGCGGCCAAGGACCAAAGTGGTCTCTCTGTGGTGATGTGAGAGAGGAAAGATAAATCAAAGGGCCTAATTGTGGAGGAAACAGCCTGTTCTCATGTGAGAGGTCTTCTCTTTCATGTAGAGAATCATCCCAGAGTTCTGGCAAACTAAGTGAGGTTTTTCTGGGTTATTTGCTGGGGAGAAGGCCAATAATGCAATTTAAAACTGCACAGAGTCCAAATCTTATTTTTTCCCAAATTTCCCAAATGTGTTGTTTTTTGCATTCATATCACTTAATAAATCAGTCCTGATCTCCCAGTCTGTCTTCATTTTCTGTCCCATTTTGGGGTTTCAAATACACTTCCTTTTCCCCAAACATCCTGTCACATACCAGAGGTGTAACCATATCTACCATCTTAACTCCAGGTGGCTGGAAGCTGATTCTGCATAAATTAGAGAGAAAAGCTACATTCTTCTCTTTCTTCCCAGAAAAGTGCCCAAAATTAAACTTATAGACCATATTTCTAGCCAGAATAAATCTATGATGTCCACCTCTAGTTCAACAGTTCTCCATGCTTAGTATTCACACAAGCAAAAATTGCTTCCAACCATTGCTGAATCTTATTCCTTTACCTTCCTCTGTAGTTTTCAAAGCCCAGATTAAAGCATAACGTGTACACGCAAGAGAAGTGAACAACCCCACACTCATGAATAACTTCGATTAAAAAAGCAATGCAGTGGATTTCAATTATAGAAATAGAATCTAAGAAAAGAACAGACTTTTCTCCTATTACCACAGGGAAATTAATTTTACATCATATAACACAAACACATAAAGAAAATGTCATTCATTAAATCCAGCTTTTGCTAATATATACTTGAAAATGTCTGGAACTATTGCAGCAGAGGCAACTGCTCCAGCAGCTAGATACTCCTGCATATGGGTAAGGTTGGTGAGGATGGAGACTATATTGGCATGACAGCCTGCTGAAACCCTTGAT
>NW_009602296.1:24451-25675 GCF_000690535.1 Cariama cristata
TGAATCAGTAACATTTTATTAACATCAGTGAAACTTTGACGTTCTGTCCCTTTACTTTTGCAATTCCAATTATTTCATGCAAAGTGTATGGACAGAGATAAGCCCAAACTTACAGAAGTTTGGTCTGTAATGTTTCTATAAAACCCCAACCCTTTATGGACAAAAGCAGGATGTTTCCTAGATTCAGCTGACAGGAGTTGATGTGCATTTTGTGCTTACAACTGGTTTTGGCTCTAGATAGAAATGTAGTGATATCAGCTCTCATAAATGACTGCTATCATGAGTCTTGTGAGAATTCCTCCATTTTGGGACTGAAACTTCTCAGAGTTGTTAGAAATTTGCAGCTCTGAATCCCGAATGAAATCTTAAACCAGCTTCACCATCACATTTTTAGTCTGAAATCAGTGGACTCCAAACTCACACACAGCAGTTCTAAAAAAGATCAGCCTATACAGTTCTTCTTTTCTGATTCCAGCCAGAAAAACTAGCTGCTTTCTATTCATACTCACATATTATTCCTGTAGCACTGAAGACACTTGTTTGCAAGGAAAAGTAATACTGGATGATTTCCAATATCTAATTCTGAGATACAGCAACTGAACAAAGTAAAGGGGTTGGCTGTGTCCAGGGCTCTAAAGAGTCACTTGCTACCTTTTGGAAAAACAGCATGCTAGTCCACCTGATCCATGGGTTAATTTGAGAAAACTACAGCAGCCATCATCATTGTAGAATATTGCTGTCATTAAATATACCAGGAAATATATCTGCCCTCAAAATTTCTTCTCTCTTTCATAAGAGTTTATTCTTTGCTATGAACTCAACACTGCTAGATGAATCCAGCACAACTTCTTTAAAATCAAGTGACAACTTTCTAGGTTTCTATTTTTCTCCATTGCAAGTCCAGATAGTCTTTGATTTAATAAGAGTATCCATCAGTAACCAAAAAGAAAAAGCTTGTAGAATTGTTGTCTTGATACTTTATTATTTTCAGAAAATGCATTACAAGTTTGATATCTACTGTCAGGGAGGAGATAAACAAAAAATGAGCTCTTACCCTGGATGAGCTTGCTGCAATACTCGTCAATTATAAGAGGTTTTCATGACTCCTACACACCTTTCTGAAATGTTAAAGGTCTCACTAATCTTATCAGGTCATTGATTACCACCTGCTGAGCACAACAAAGAGCCAAAGAATGTGCATTACCTTCAATACATATCAGTGTT
>NW_009602296.1:25706-42714 GCF_000690535.1 Cariama cristata
TTTCCCCTACTCAAAAATTATTCTGTTTCTTTAAATGGTGTGAATATTGAAACTGCCTTGTTCAAAATGTATGCCGTGTGTGTGTGCTAGTCAGCATCTGCTTCAGCATTGTGGCAGGTGGTACAGTACACTGGGACACAATTGCAACAATGGGATGTTTAGTGCCAGGGATGCAACTCCTACCCATGCTGATGACAAGGGCCAGGAAAAAGGAAGTTTCCATTGAGCCTCATCCCTTTCCCTTAGCTCTCAGTCTCCTGAAACAAGGCCATAAAGAGGGTGTCTGTTGCTGGGAAAGATGTGGAAAAGTTTTTCCTCTGCAGTGGAGTCAGTAGCAGCACAGAAGATTCCCTCATTAATGTAATAAATGAGGTGAGAATTAGGAAAAGATACTGTTTTTGAACGCTGAAAATTGAACCGTGTGTGATACTCCAGAAGCTCTGAGTATAAATCTTCCTTATACAGACATCAAAGCAGCATGACTGGAAGAAGCCCCAGGGGGGTTGTGTAGCTGAGTTTTGACTAAAGATGGGTATAACTGATATGGGTCGAAACTTGCATTCAGTGGATAAGCATTCAAAGTTTGTCAGTTTATTCCTATTTACTGGACTGTCAAAATTTGGCAGGAGATATCAAGAAGATAATCTCTATTATAATGTTTTTAGAATTTCCTGCTTTGGTTCAGCCTGGAAATGCTCCAAGATCAGCTTTCTTGTGATATTTTGGCACTTTTTCTTTTCATTTCTCATTTATTTTTACTTTGGCATTCCTTTTTCACTAGCTGAAGCCTGATCTAAAACCTCTGTAGAGGAGATGGCAAGATGAGGCTGCCTGAATTGAACACAGAGGTTAGAGAAGAACTTGAGGAGTGGCAGGTTAAAGAAGGACTTCCCTGCTCTGATCAGCGGCATCAGCTGAGGAAATGGGGCTGGGATAGCTTCACAGCCCGCAGCAAGAAAGCATAGCCTAGGCATATGCTTTTGTACCCAAAGCAGTGACGGAGGTACAACGGCATGGCGTTTGGTTAGGGACTGAGTATCTCTGGGGAAGCAGATGAATATCTCTGCACTCAGACCGCTGGATACAATCTGTTTCAAAACAATACATGGTGCTTCTTAGGTACCCTTTGAATGCCTACCTATTTTCCTTCCACTGCTCTGTGATAATATGCATGGGTGTGCTTCTCTGCAGCTCCTGCCACCTTGAACTACCTTCCCATGTCTCCACTTCCCTGATTCTCCATTTCTCTTCAAATCTTGTTTGAAAACATTCTTTTGCCCCAGCCTGTGCCCCACAAGTTCTCTTTTGCTCTCACTCTGGTTAGTGTTGATTGCTGTCTAAAATACCCCTTGTACAACTGGCTTTTGCTCTGTTTTGGCTTGAACTTACACCTTGGCTGGGTCTACGCTGTATGCAGTAAAGCATTGTGGAGTTCACAGTCTGTATCTTATGCGATACAGATTAAAAGTTGGGTTGAATTCACAGAAGCTAAAGTACTGCTGTAAGGCATTTTTCCTCCAAGAACGGCCTGTTGATGCCAGGGATTCCAGCACTGTGTCTTGTTAGTGGAGTAATATTGAGCCAAGCCCTCAGTGCAACAGATAACAAAAATCAACCCAATCGGGTTTTTTATGCTTTTCCCATGTGGACATTCCTCAGTGTCCAAGGACCTTCTCCAGTTAAGAACAAAGAAGACTAGAGTTAGCTATGAGATGTGTTTTCAGCAGGCATGCCTACATGCATGCACTTTCTCTTGGTGCCCCATACAAATGAAGTGTTGATTACTGGCTAACTGACAGATGATCAAAGATAATTCTTCCAGATGCTGCTAGCTAGTGTCACAAGTGACACTTCACTTGTGTCAGTGAAGTTTTTGTGAAGTAGCTGCCAAACAACTTCCATGATATGTCTTAAAGCTGGTAGAAACAGATGTTTTGAACTTTGTTTTAAGGGTGAGGTTAGTGAAAGCGACAGGTTTTTTGGATCTGGTGAATCTATTCATGCATTAAGGGCACTTAGAAAATGTACATCTGTCTTTCTCCAGATACATCTAGCCCACTGATTTCTACTACTGGCTGTGAGAGGCCACCATGAATCTAGAGGTTTTAAAAAAACATACCCATTTATGCCCTTGACTTTTCACAGGCTTTAGGATTCCATCTTTGAATTCCCCCAGGAAATCCATACGCCGATCCTGCTTTTGGCACTGTTAAACTGTGAGCTATTTACTGCATTGATTTGGCCAGGGTAGGAGTGACAAAAGGACATAGCAGAATAAGCTGTTAACATAAGCAGTATTTTATCTGTTTAAATTTAATAAAGGATGTCAATCAAAAGAACATCTTAGAGTAAAGCTTTGCTTCTGTAAGAGATTTTAAAAATGTAGGTTTTAATGATGTTGATCAAGCACAGTTCTTAGGACTTGGTCCATTGCTCACTGAAGGTACTGGAAAGACTCTCACTGACTTTAATGGGTGTTAGATCAGTCACAGAGTGATGAGAGAAGTGCTTTGTGAGGATTAACTCTTTTACTTAAAGAGCCTTCCCCTTAGCAAGAATTCCTTCTGAACACAGAGGTAATGTGTTATCTTGATTCTATAGCCTTAAGAAAGATAACTAAAGAAAAGATTAATTCGGTAATACTTGTGCAGTTATCTGAAATTCTAACATATCAATGCAGAACTGCAACTTCAGTCTGTATTATCTCCTGTTCTTCATCTATAGATACATTTGATAGAGTCTGAAAACTACAGATACTTGTTGTTTAAAAAGATTGGTAATTTGTAATAGACAAAAAGTTTACTAATTTCAACACCCTTTTAAAAATTATGCATTAGGTGGTTTTTTAATCATTAAAGTTTTCGTGTCCTGTTTTTCTTATTTCAATGAAATTACAAACAGTGACATAAGAACAAAATAACAGTCTGATCTTTGTGTTTTGTAATGAATAATAAAGTGTTTTGACCTCTTTAGGGACTTAACACCACGTTAATCCTTTAATCCCCAGAAAAACCAATTTTGTTGACATGAAAAGGGGATATTTAACTTCATCCAATTAATTTTCTACCTTGGAGATACCATGATTATGAAGATTAGATTGAACAGATTCATTAGAATAACCTTATTTTGTATAAAGTGATAGTTTTGCCAGTAGAAAATTTTATCAGAAGAAAATTATGCTTAATTTTCCTCAATATAAGAAAAGAAATGCCAATACTTTGAAACCCAGAAAACTCTACTGCTTCTGTAATAGTCAGATATTAGGTAGTGAATCTCCTTTTTAACCGTATTCAACAGTTATAAATTGAAGAGGGTAGAATACTGACTACTTTGCCTATGTCTTTACTCTACAACTTTGCAAATTTTGATCATCTTTAAAGTTTTACCTAAGCAGTGAAGCAATAAAGCAACTACTCTGTGTTGATTTTCCAAATGCATGGCATATGTAAATCGAGGTGGATTTTTCACTTTTCACTTAAGCGTTTGCAGAAAGGTCAGATTTTCAAACATGTTTTGTGGTACTTCAAAAGGATAAGGCTTTTTTGAAAAATCCTGCCTTACAGTTTGCTGTCTCTGGAATGAAAAGGATATGCATAAGAGTGAGGAAGGGCGGTTTTATGGTTAAGACATCAAAGTGAGATTTGGAAAATCCAGATTAAATTCCCCACTCAGCCATAGACTTGACATGCAATCTTGGTCAGGTCACTTGACCTTACATCTTCTACTGAAAGTCGGTAGATAATACATTCTTTCTTCTAGCCTTTTTTTTGCTTGCCTTTTCAAACTGGAAGTAGTTTGGGGTACAGCCTGAGGCTCCAGTTCAATGATGTAATAAATTTGCTTTCTAGTACTGGATCAAACGTTTTGTGACTGAATGATGCGAAACACCAAGCCTGGATAGACTTTCTCTGTTGCATGACTTTGTACCAGTGATCTTTATGCTGGATGAGATATCACTCCCTGTAGCACTCAAAGAGTGTGGTTTATGAAGCAGTTTAAGCGAAAGAAAGCCCGGGGTCCTGTTGTGTGTTCCCTCTCCTTCTCTGTGTTAGCATTAACAGGGGACAGCTGTGCAGTTGGCTGGATCAGTGAGCTGATCCAGCTCAAAAGAAACATTAACCCCCCCAAAAATGGTAATTTTTTGCTCACAGCCAAATGCATGATCAGTGGTGCTATCACAGGGGAGAAGTTGGGAATGCAAGGCTTGGGGAGGGAAGGTGGGACTGCACCACAGATACACAGATCTTCATCAGGTTGGTGAAGGCCTTTGCGATGTGTGGTTTATGGCCAATATAACCAAAATCTCCTGACACAGGCACAGCTGTACTGGCAAAACAATAGTACAGTATGGAGATACCAGAATAGCTATGCTGAAAGAGCTTCCTAAGCACGTGCTTGGCCTTCTACCTGAATGCTGGCACTGTCATCAGAGAAGTGATGTTGATGGTAATTATCTGCATTTAAGTCTCAATCACAGGCACTGCCTCAACATTACCATGTTGTTGGTAACCAACTACTCCTTGTCTCATTCTGAGAAGTTCTGGGCATTTTAAATGCCACTGTGCTTGCTCAGGAGCTCTGGGGATGAAGCACTTGCATCTCAAACACAGGAACTGTTAGACTGAGATTTTTTTACAGACTCCACACTTGATATGAACCTAATACACACTGATCTTTCCTTTGGTTTTGTTATTTTGTTTTCATCATACAGGCAGATGAAACTGGATGGAGCATGAATTACTGAAGTCCATTGGTGGATATTTTGCTGCCTATAGTGTTGACTTTGAAGTTATGGTGCTGCAGTGTTGCAATATTTCTTAGTATTATCGGCAGCACTCTTACTCATCATTAAAGCATGGAATTGCAGAGAGTATCAGTTTGGGTAGGCAGGAAAACTTGCCCTGACACAATAGAACATAATGGTTTCCAAGGAGCCATTACTTTCTGTCATGTCAATAATTGACACATTAAAGCTCCTTAAATAGACACTAACAGCACTGAGTGTAACAACTCCAAAGGAGCCATTACCGCTTGTGGTGTCAATAATCCTTCAATTAAGGATCTCTACTAGAATGCATTGACATAAAAGATTAGAATGGCTCTGAAGTAGTCAGTTGCAGTCAGTTGTTTGGTTTTGGTTCTTTGGGTTTTTTTCCTACATGCTTCTAGTCACATCTTTCATCCTTCCTTTCCTTATTCCTTCTCCTGAAAGTCTGGACAAGTGCTATATCTAAATAACATAGAAATGTGTTTTAATGTTACAATTAGGTTCAGAAGAATTCAAGGATATTGAACCAATTTTTCTCTTGCTTTCTCCCCACAGCAGTGTGCACGTGCTCTCTCACACAGTGAACACAAACGCTGTTCAAAAAATTGAAGGTTAGGCACATGAGAATGTCATTTGAATTAAGACTCCACTGAATTCAAAATGCATCTTTAACTTAGTTTCTGTACGGAAGTCCTCAATGAAAATAAAAAGTTAGTCTCCAAGCCAGCAACACAACAGCAAAACTCATGTGGCTTTATTAGAAACTCGGTTTTGGTGAGAATATTGTTTTTATCCTTATAAGTAATACTCAGTGAGTTAGTTTTGATTTAAGAGGGAAAACATGACATTTAGGGAACAAGAAGTTCAAAAAGTTGTGACTTTTAGTCAGGCTGAGGCATACTTCAATCTATAGTTTGAGTACTGTACTGCTACTCAGAAGTTCATTCATCAAAGCACATTTGCACATGCTAAGCACTGAGTTCAGTGAGCCTCAACGATATTCTAACCAGTCTTCCCTGAACTGTATCCATGGCAAGGTTTCATTCTAGATGAGCAAAGAAATGAGCATCCAATCTTCCATATTTTACTTTTTCTGCAGAGATCAGTGCTTGCCTTGGCTGACCTATGTCTGTTCAATGGCTTTGGGAGTTTTTTAACTCCCCGGCTGTCAACAGTTCAAGAGAAAAAGTAAAATACCTATTGTCTGCATCCTCCTGCTGACCTTGGCTGGAGTCAATGTGGTTTTGCATGATGGAAGGATGGAGAAAGGTGAAGGAGGAGATAATTATTTTTTTTTTAATTCTGATTTCCATCCAGAAAATATATTGAAAAAAAGGAATGTTAATATTAAAAAATCAGGGCTAGGGCTTTGGCATGTTCTGCTTATATGACATTAATAGGACTGTATGCATTACAAAATCTTTAATTCTATGAGCACATACTGTACAGTGGAACATCATTCTTCCAGAGCTCACTAATCCACGTTACGCAATTAGCAGAGCACTTACTAAGTTCTCCTGTCATCACAAGATTTTTGAGGTTTGTTGCACAGAGTTTAAAAATCATTATTTCATGCTAAACCTGAATATTCATTTTCAGTGGCAAAGCAAAGAAGATTTAGCATCCTTAAGGAATTCATACATGCAGTAAGGAATATGGTATTGCAGTAATATGCAGTTTCACTCATCTGAATAGGGATACCATCCTCAAAATATTTCAGACTAGGAAGTTTTCACTATCCTTCACGAGAACCCTGCTTTATTCAGTGTACCAAGCAGATAGTGCCCTGGGAGTGAGTTAGTACTGTGCAATCAACGAAGCTCTTCTCTGTGCAGAACCTCACCCCATTTTTTCCAATGCTGGAAGGCATATGACGGAGGAAATAGGGCAATAGCAGGAGAAGCCACGTCCTGTGGTTAAGGAAGCTGAATTCCATCCCTGCTGCTCTCTCACACTGCCTGCCCTGTAAAACTGGGCAGATCCTCAGTCTCAGCACAGCTGTGCCTTTAGGATGAGTTTCTCATTTTCTGGGTGCCTAGTGGAGTTCATCTGTGGCCAAATTTAGAGACATGTTGAATTCTTACAGCAGTAACAGAAGTCAACTTGAGCTGTGATTTGAATGTAAAAAGAGCTATAACAACGCCGGATACTCAAAAAGAAAACCCAAGAATAAAAATCCCAAACTGATTTCAGATATCTGGGATTAGTGGATGCTTTTTGACAGTTATGGTGTTAGCTGCTCTGTGCCTCTGTTCCGCAGCTGTAAAATGGGGATAATAACATCTGTTCTGCAGAGTGCTATGAAGTGCAATGGGCTGCATGTTTGTGAAGCTACTGGTTAGAGAGTGCAACACAGAAACAGAGTTGAAAGAAAAAAACAATTCTTTACTGGATGGATAGACAATATTAGTGTGGAGCTGTATCAAATAAGGAAGTAAAAAGATTGATTGAATCAAACTGAAGCCAGACCTTGCATACTGATACTGTTACAGTCCATGTGTGTGCACATGCTGAATCAACTGTCATTCCCAATATTTTTAGAGCTTGATATTGTCACCATCATGTCCTTTTAGTGTTGTTTGATAGTGGTTTCTGTGCATCTATTTGTATGCAGCTTTGGTCTGATATAATGCCAAGAGGCTTTTTTCACAGATTGTTGTGTGAGACTAAAACCTGAGCTATAGCAGGGATCAAGAAGTTGTGGTTCAAGTGGAATCAATGAAACCTGCTTCCCTATGGACCTGGGCACTGCAGTTGTACTCGCTGATGTGAGACCTATTCGATGCCCTGGTACTTATGATGCCTCTTGCCGGTACAACTTCTCCCATAGCTAATGGAAAATAAGTTCAAGCTGTAGTCTTACCTTCCATAGGGGCTCTAATACAATCTCTCACTTTTCTCAGCTGCTATATTTAGAATTGAATAGAACAGAAATTGTAGAAGTTTGTAGAGACTCAATACCTACCCTTCTGTGAAATTTCACTGACATTGCCTAGTAGGTTCAAAAATCATTTGTGAAATGAAAGGGAAAGGTTCCACACATCCAGGCTGATGTACTTTATCCAAAAACGAATATCCATAAATTCAAAACTTGGGACAGAAGTCTGTGTAAGTCTGGCAGACTGTCTAAACTGCTTCTTCGTGGGCATGTTGGTATAAGTATTTCCTTTTTAGAACTACTGCTGTATAATAGCCTTTCCTCATTTCAATCTTCTAAACTTGTCTCAGGAGGCAGATAGGAAAAAAGTATTACAGGAGTGTGTGACCCTTGAAATTTGCTTCTTCCTATCCCCCTCCCCAGAAATTCAGACTATATTCTAGGAGACAGTAGTCTATTGTCCCAATTCATTCAAGTGGTGTATATGTTTCATGCTCTAAAAATGAAAACTATGCACATTCAAAATTATATTTGCATCAAAATAGAAGAAATGTCTTGTGCTTTTATTTAATATCTAATGAGGAGTGCCCAAATTTTCTAAGTGAAAACCTGACCCCCAGGACTCCTCTAGTGTGGAATGTATTGTTCATTAAGAAGGTGCTGTGTATTGGGAAACAGAGCAGAAAGAGTACTGTCCTTCTATTCATACTTTGAAAAGCTTTAAACAATTTCCAGAAATAGAAACAACACCTGCTAAGGGCAGAAGTATAATTGTTTGCATGCCCTCAAATGTTGCTTTACTGCGCCTCTTTTCATCTTGTTCTCGAAAGGATTACCAACTGAAGACTCGGGATTAGAATGGTGCAAGGTTAGAAAAGAAGAGATCAGAGCAGGCCAGGCAGACAAGAGCAGGGCAAAGTGATTATTTGCAACACAGTAATTTATAACTCCAATGGCCACTGAATTCTGTGACTGGTTTTGCTTGCATGGTAAATGGAAATAGGTTGGAGCTTTCTTTAGTGCCCTTCTGATCTGATGGTGCCGGTCAAGACTTGCAGCTTCTTGTTTGGAGCTAGGCCGTGGCACTGTGCAGAATGGCACTGTGGACCAAAGGGTCTAGGGCTACACCTACTGACCGAGGGCTGTTGGGACCACGGGGCTCACACCAAGTGTTGAGTTCAGCCTCTGTTGGGGCAAAGGGTACTTTCTAATTAAACTTCTGAAGCAAAAAACTGGAGCAGGGAAGCACTTAAGAATGACAGTTTGACTTTTGGTGACACTGGCTTGACTTTGTGTATATCCTTAATATACACAGTCCAGAAAACTGGAGCATTGCTGGCTTAGACACCTGGTCTTGTAATCACAAGGCTAGGATTTTAAGTAGTCTGAAAGTGGTGGTGGGCTAGAATAAATATCTGGAGCAGAAGTAGGTTGGTAGAAATAGTTCACAGGATCAAAAGCTTTTTTTTTTTAAGGATAGCAAAAGAAAATTAGAACAAGCATTTTCAAAAGAGTCTCTATATCACATATAAAGGAACACAATATTTTGTGTTGTATGCTTGTCAAGCTCTTCAGGAAGTTTCAAGCTGGACATAAACCTGTTGACTATAGAGGACATTCATTCACACTTAG
The DNA here is from genome assembly GCF_000690535.1 of Cariama cristata. Lineage (NCBI taxonomy): Eukaryota > Metazoa > Chordata > Aves > Cariamiformes > Cariamidae > Cariama > Cariama cristata. The sequence continues at coordinate 34,985 of NW_009602296.1, forward strand.
AACAGGAATGAATGGGAGCTGCTGCATTCATCCCTCCCTTTGTATATGCCGCACAGCCTTTCACCAATTTACTTCCAGATTTCTGTGGCATGCTTTACAATTATGACCATTGAAAAAAGAAAACTAGATGAGAAGATTTAATTTGACTGGAATTACAGATCTGAAATGGGAATGTGGGTAGGGTCACAAAGTACCCGAAGTACGTCCTGTAGAAATATTTTATTTCTGTCTAGGGGATGACCTGACCTCTAACAGTTTTTTGGGTAGAAGTAGCTGTTTCAGATACGGCTTAGCTTTAGGAAAACCAAAATGACTCTCTGAGTAGCTGAAAGTGGGCACTTTGCAAAACTGAAAGGAACAATCTCATCCCAAGTCGGGGAAATGATGTGGTTGCTGTCGGGGCAGAGGATTGAAGAGACAGTCAGCTCGTCCTCTGCTGGTTCCACATGACTGTGGCAGGTGGCATAGGGAAAGCTAAGACTTCCAAACCCACACAATGCCTATTTTGGGAATACTTATAAGACTTCCATTTTCTATGCTTTTAACTCAGTATCTTCCTGTAGAATCATACAAATATATGGTGTTACTGTAATGGAAGAGTTACATTAGCAGCTTTAGTTAGCAGCTAAAAAGGAAAAAAAAAGTAAAGAAGGTATCTGTCTCCCCTGATGGCGTGCTGCCAGATTATACACTGCAAGGTTTCGTCAGAGGGATGTCCACAGCTAGGTTCATTTGTGTCCTGTGTCATAGAAATGCTAGTGAACCTTTTTTAAAAAAAATTAAAGAAGTTTCTTCAATGGAAAAATTTCTTTTCTCCACCAGTTTATTTCCTTTGCGTGTATGTTTTATTGGGAAGAAATAACAAATCTGTTACCCTGTAATTAATTGGATTACAGAATAATTACAGCCTTGTTTGCTTTCTGCAGATTACATGGTAATTATATTTGGTATTACCATGAAAAACCAAGAATTTCTAACTATGTCATTACATGGTTATTTCTACAATACAATACAACTGTTTAATTATACATGCAGTTTCTTTACTTCAATGGAAAAATGATTAAAATAATGCCAATGCCTCAAAGTTTTGAATAAGTGCCAGCGTATTATATAACATTTATAGTATCAGTAGGCATTTATGTGTGTATTTGCAAGTATGTATTTACATATACAGGATTCTCATTCATTCTTCCAGTCTCTTCTTCATACCCAAGATACACGATTCGAGTTTTGCAATAGGTACTAATACTCCATTTGCTACAGGGCATGTTGATCTTCAGTATGCCCAGAAGCACTTGGTTGAGAAGCCATGAGTCTTTTCCCTAGTTCTACAGTCTATTTAGAAGTAGCCATGACAAAGGTGAAAAAAAGATGAGTGTATGATAGACACTTCAAGCTGCACGAGCTTAGTTTTGACAAGGTTTCTTTATTTGTCAGATTATTTGTTGGCATAAAATCCAGCTGTTGACAGACTGAGCTCTTCTGAGAATCTTCCCTAAATTATCCACTGCTGTTAAATAAGATGCTTTAGTGGGCTTTTGTGAGAAACAGTAAGATCATCAATGCCACATGTTCATTGTAATGAGAGGATAGAGTCAACTGGATCTAATAAAGTTCAATGTCTATCTTTTCTAGCCACACAGAAAAGCCATGTACGGTAAAGTCTACTCTTTTAATGTTTGAGTCTAGTGTTCAGAGTCCTGCTTTGTAACAGAATCATGAGTGGCTGGCAAGTCTTTTCTCATCACCATTTCATGCCTCACTGATGTCTGATGAAAGAAGTAAAACAAAACCATGAAAGAAGTAATAAGAGAGACAGTAAGAGCAAATATCTCTTTTTTAATGTAGTGGCCTCTACATTGAAGGAGAAGTAGGTGAACTTCCTACAACCACAGCTTCAAACCCTTTTGTTACTCAATCATAGATCCTTCCAAAGTAAATTAATTACTGAATGAGTCACATGGTGAGCTGTGGAAGAGGCTTTAGTGATGAAAGTTTTTCCTCTGCAGGAAGAGCAGAAAACCAAGCAAAGCAACAGCAAAAAAGTCCAAAACTTTTGCACTTTTTCCAACATTTGCAAAACACACTACATCTCCTGGCATGCATTTCTTTCTCCTGTACTGCACCAGGCATGAGGAAAGCTCCTTCCATCAGTGAAGCTGTACATCCACCAGCATAATGTTTATCTAGCTAATACAACTGTATGGAATAACACAGAATTTGGAAGCCTCAGAAAGGCTACTAACATAATCATCTAGGTGATGCTAAAGGGCCACGTGCTGTCTTTCTGTAAAGTTGCAGAGGCTTTTTAAATGTCTATTATCAGGGAATGAAATAAAAAAAATAAAAAGGAAAAAAAAATTAGGGCACTGATATATTGTTAAAGTCAGTGTTAAATCTCCCAAAAGAATCAGCTAAGAATGGACTAAGTCAGATCTAATACTATTTTTATTTCCCAGATAGTCAAAACACTTGATTTGAGAAGGAAGAAAAATACTTATTCTTTTCTGTAGGTTTATCTCTTGTATATTGTTTGCTTTAATTGACCATGGAGTATTGCTAACAGACTATTGTCATGTTGAGCAAGTTGCTGTAGAAAAAGAGAAGAGACACTTCTGATCTCTTTATAAGACAACAAGATATTGGAGGAATACAGACATCTGGAAGAGGCAGAAGTTGACATTTAGTCCGTGACTAGGAAACAGTAGGTAAAACACGATAAGCTGGGAAGATCCTTGAAAGTAAATACTTCTGTTAGATACAGCTGTGACAGATGAATCAAAGGATGGCCATACAGTGAGGGTCAGAGAGGCTTTTAGGATGATATCAGAATCACTGCTGTTCTCCATCTTTATCCATTCTGGATCTGGTCATGCGAATCCTTTGTGCCTTTTAAATTGAGGGAAATCAATGGGAGTTCAGTCTCCGGGGGTCTTGCAAGACTGTGCCCTGAGGAGAGGTATATTTTATACTCCATCCAAATTAGTTTGAATTTGTTTTGTCTGGCGGCAGATAGCAATAGCTGCCAATGCAATCAGTGTCACTTGCTGCTGAAGATATAGCATGAAAACTCTGTCATTGGACAAGACATTTTGCATCTTGTTCCTGTTGCAAAAAGCTGATTTCAACACTAGTAAATTCAGCAAATCCATTTCCCTAGGTTTAATTGCAAGGTCTCTCAGTGTGAGTATAGAGCTAGCCAGCTTGATAACCTTATTCACAACCTTGAAACCCAAAGGGATAGTTCAATGTTACCAAGGGGTACCTGGATCTTGAAGCTATATGTTAAAGTGCTTACATTAAAATGCAGTTCTACCATCAGGTTTCTCTAGATGGTTGTTCTGGGATTCATACATGGATAGTGAAACTCATAAAAGAAAAAAGCACATCACAAATGAAGGTTGCTTATCAGTCATCATACAGGAGAGATGAAGTGAATGATTAAATTTTGCAACATCACATTTCTTTCCTGAGTTGCTGTTGCAGAGGTTTCAGCACAGTGAGAGCTGCAAAAGCCTCCGTGCTAAGCTCAACTGCTGTTTTGTGTTAGGATTATTATGTGCTGTAGTTACGCGTTTTGTTAACTTCAATATTGACAGACAAAACATTTTTCAGGTAAGTATAACTGGCAAATACAGCACAGCTTTAAGACTGTGGGAAAATACAGTCATTAAGCTATCTTAATAGGGGAAAAAGAGAGCCATTATTTGCTGTCATTATGCACTGTTTGCTAATTATGCTCATCAGGTGATAAAAATGAATAAGTTAATTTAGTTTTTTATTGTTCTGCCTGAAATCCTTAGAGATTCTTCTTAGGGAAGTAATTCTTCTCCCTTTTGTCCCTTCCCTCTCTCTACCTACAGCATTGTACTCTAAGGACCAAAATATGAAGCTGATAGCAAGTGCTTGTTGGTTTTAATGGATACAGTGTTGATTTCTGTCCTAAATTTGTAAACATCAAGGCCATAGGTATTCCTGGGAATTGGGAAAGTCTTCAGGCAGCTGTGCTCTAGCTACCTACACCTTAACTGAAAGTTTCATGTACAACCCACCTTTATACAGGGAACTGTTACTGATGATTTTGCTGCTGTTGCAGGATATTCATGTTAGATAGCATCTCGGAGTCCAGGCTACTGGCTCCCCATTGTTACTTTCTGAAGGTGTGGGCAAAAGTTCTGGACACTGGGATTTTTTTGTGTTTGTTCCCAGTTCAGCAAATGGAGGAAATTTTAGTGTCACTCTCTTCTCAGTTTTCTTATTTCTTCATCCGTAAAGTACTTTTCCAGCTTAAGATGAAATGCTGTATATAAAGGCAGCAGTTGCCAACTACACCTGAAGATATTGTTACTAAGGGTAGGTCACTGTAACCTGTGTGCCCTTGGTTTGATTCATAGATCTGATGCCCGTGCACTAACCTACCTCTTGCTGCTGGAATTTCCCTGTGAATGAAACGGCGAGGAGAGTTACATGTTTGACTCCCAGAAGGGGAGATAGGAGAGTTCATTGCTGTGTTGGAGTTGTTTTGAGAGCCTCTGAGAAGTGAAGAAGTTCAAGCTCAGGCTGTCATGAAATCCAAAGGCAGAAGGCCATCTCCTCAGATGGTTTAAATCATTGTGCAGCAGAACTGTATCAGTAGTTTGCTGGCATGTTCTACCCCCTTTTTAGAGAAATGTGTTTTAAATACTCCACTATTACTCTGGTTTGATTAATGAGATTCCAATTGAAAATGAAACACACATTTATTTACAGAATATAGCCTGTGCACTACCAGGGAACATGTTACGGTAGTAGTACAACTTAAAGAAAGCTACAGCAAAAGTGTTTTCAGATCTCATGTTTTGATTCAGTCAACTGTAGAAGTACAAAGAGTGTTTACGGATGTGTAATAGAAAAAGCTATATACACTTGGATGAGTAGTAAATTCTGATGAGATTTTTTTGGTTCTGTTATTTAAAGTATTTATAGAACCCATTTGCATTTAGCTGGATGATTCTAGGAATTTTCTTTGTGTATTGAAATGCCAATTCTAAATCACGAATACATATTGGAGTAATAATATACAGTGCTTTTTTCTTAATGATTTTTCATTTTGTGGTTGAGCCAAGTATCTATATGGGTTAAAATCTATAATTCCCAGAACTGATAGACAATTCAAAAGGCTTAACAGACTTCATGCATCGCTTGCTATTGAAACTGTATATCTAGAGGAAAACTAATATATTGACCTTAGAAGGCCATTTACTGTTATTTGAAATAAACCCATTCCTTATAAGTTTATGGGGTGTTTATTTTGATGGTTAAAAGGGAAACACGAATCCTATGAGCATTTGGGTTTTTTGGGAAGCCCATTTTCAGATCCCAGAATAGCCTCTGTGTTTGATCTAGAGCTAAGTACTAGTTCCAATGGGAGCTCTGAAAAAATACCTGTTGTTCCTGTGGTTATATTTATTCCCTGCAGGATGCAGCTACCTAACCATTTTAGAGGTTTTCTTTTATTTTGATCTGTGTGTGTAACACAACTTTTGAAAGGAACAATGGAAGTTCTTCATGTTTCCCACAGTTATAAAAAATTATTTATTCAGGACTGAATTTTAAATGCACTTAAGTCCTTTAACCATCATCATTCTGTTTGTCTAAAGTGACTGAACACTTCATAGGGCACCTTGGGGCAAAGAATAGGAGGGCAATGATGCATTTTTATATCTCTAAGATACTTCCCTAGTATATGAAAAAGTCACTTCACTTGGTGGTGAGATATTTAAACTCCACTTAACAGTTGCACATCACAAGGAGAATTTTAAAAGCATTGAGAGCTCCAACAGCTACAATAAATGTTAAAGTACCAAACATAATCTCAGACTTGGGAATCTTAAATGTGTTATGACTATTTGATCAAATATTATTGGGTTAGCTTTAACCATCAAAATAAATCAGTACTTAGTGATCCTAGCTACAACATAACTAGGGGTAATGGAATAAAAACAGGCACATGCAAATGCTGGAAAATGCTTTCTAAGAGTGAGCTTTAATAAATAAGGAAATAGCATCCCTATGGAAATTTTGGAAGCTTTCTGCCTTGATACTTTCATGTGCACTAGACAAAACATTAATAAATTTGACATCTTGCGGATGACTCAAATGCCCTTTCCTTCTTCTAGTTTGTTTGGTTGTATGAAAAGTTGTTTGTATTCAAGAATAAATCTAATGAGAAGAATATTTAACTTAAGACAGCCAAGATTCAGATATAGCTTATATTCAAAGAACTGCACTTAAAATCACTGTTCAACAACAAGCAAAAATAGCAGGTAGAAGATGGAAGAGAAAGAAACCTCATTTCCCCAGATCTGTATGTGATGGCCTACAAAAGAGATGTCCAGTACCACCTTAGGACATCTCTGGGTGGGGGAAAAAAAGATTTTTCAAAGTAAAGCCTGTTCTCCAAGAACCACCTCTAAACACATGGCTCAAAAGCATCCTTGCTATCAGTATCAAAATCAAAGGAGGATGCTAGGACTGAAAAAACTAAGTAACCTCACCGTAATAGGTTTAAATGAATTTCCATGCATCCTCTGGCTGATGGTGAACCTGAAATGAGAGAATTTGGTGAGCCTAGAAGACACTAGCATTGCACTGTTGTAACCTTCACAGCCCTGAAAGGGAATGAGAGATACAACCATTAGTAAGATATCCAAGGACAAGAGAGAATTTCTGATGGCTGCTTACTTGATGGAAGCTGGTACTCTCCTGCAGTCAGGTATGTGTAAAACAGTAGCAGATGTCGGCCAGTTTTTGAAGCCAAATATCAGAGAAGCATTTAAAAACATTCTTACCTTTAAGTAAACACTGATGCGATTGCCTGAAAAAGACATTATTCACAATTGGAAAAACTCCTTACCTGATGTCCAAGATAGAAAGCATCAGAACATATTTGCTGGTTCATTTACAGACACAATGGAAAACATTGACTCATAGGGGACACTTAAGGTCACCAACATTCTGTTGTAGACAGTAGATAGGTCCTATTAATTCTTCTTCAGTAAATCCTTCTCATCATAGAATGTCTGTTTGCATCAGTTCACTAGCACAGTGAGTGGCTTTCTTTGCCACCATCCACAGGAAATTTTCATTAATCTATGTACACTGATTTCCCACTGAAGTGTAACTTAATCTTATTAATTCCTGAAGGGGGTTATGTTTAGTTTCCATACGGACGATACAGCAAATGCATCCCATTTTTCTGTTCAGAGGGATCTCTGAAAGAGGGAGAGAAGAATGATTTTAAGGGAAACATGTTAAAAAAGGAGAAATTGGTTTGGAGTTTTTGGGGGCGGGGGCGGGGGGTTGTTTCTGGTCTGATGTATTTTTACATGTGGTGGCTTTTATTTCTGTCTGTTCTATTTATTTCTATTCTGCCCCCTCTTGGTGGGCAAGGAAAACTTTCAAATATTAAAAACACTGATGCTGTAATATATATTCTCTAAGGAAACTTTCTCAACTGCATTAATAAGAGTTAGGTGGTGGAAGGCAAGCTATTAAGATAAGAGTAAATACACAACCTAAAATATTGCTCCCCATTTATCTTTCTAATGTTCATGGTTAAACCACACATGCAGGCAAACCTGCTGTGGGACATCTTCATGGACAGAACAAACAAAACATGCAGAGGTAAAAGCAGAATATGCTTGTCTCAGGTCAGAGGATGAGTCAGTGGCAGCCCAAACTGAATGCAC